>NC_056728.1:173103024-173370524 GCF_019279795.1 Protopterus annectens | reverse complement strand
ACTGTGCCCCCAGAACACCCACAAAGCCAGCTACTCTAAGGCTCTTACCAGGGAAACAAATTGTACTGAGTTAAATTACTACTAATACCAATGGTATTGTTATTGTCAGAAATGGATAGGTTGGGACTTGAAACCATATATCAGCATGCATATGTTGAAAACAGCTCTATTACCACCTGTAACATGGTACAGCTATGAATGACAAATTGTGCTGTGATGCAATGTACATAGATTTAACTTCAGCATTTGACAGGGTCATACACAAAACACTGATCAATAAATTAGTACAACTAGGTATTGATGTACTCTTGATAAGATGGATAGCTACATGGCTTACATATAGAATGTGGCAAGTATCATACAGCAACTGGACAGGTGAAATCCTTGGTTACAGTCAGGGTGTCCCACAAGGCTCTGTCCTAGGCCCTTACCTGTTTAGAGTTTATCTTTCAGACCTAACATTGTCATCTGAGGTGTTCTACTGTCTATATGCAGATGACCTGAAATTGGGTAAACTGATTACATGTGTTACAGATAAGGCATGTCTGCAAAATAACTTGACTAAATTGATCATTTGGGCACAGGAGAATAATAAGCTGATAAATACATCAAAAACTAAGCATATGAGATTTGGAAGACATAAATTGAAAGGTGAATACCAAACACAGTGATTGAAAACTATAGACTTATTTAAGGACTTGGGTATATGGGTAGATAGAGATATAAGTTTGTCTAATCATATCAGCCAGTTGGTTAATGATAGTTATAGAACTATAGGTTGTAGGAAAAGATTTATGAAGTCTAGGAAATCAAAAATGATGAAGTCATGGTTTGTTAGCTATATTAGATCCAAAGCTGAGTATGGAATAACAGTATGGAAACCCTATAAGAAAACAAACATGAGTAAACTGGAAAGAGTACAGTTGAGCACATCCATGGATGTAAAAATGTAAGTTATTATGAAATACTAAAATATCTGAACTTCTACAATGCTTCTTACAGATACAGATAAGAGGAGATCTTATTCAAGTATATAGGGCATTTAGAGACAACTACCTCTGGGAATGTTTGGGGTTATCAAAAAGTAATAGAGAATCATCAAACAACCTATGTAGAACATTCTGTAGGAAGGAGAAGTGCACTAATTGGTTCTCTGACAGAGTAGTTGATGCATGGAACAGACTGCCAAATTACATTAAAACAAGTACTAGTTTAGATATTTTAAGAACAGCCTGGATACTTACTATGGGAACAAGTGTTTTGGTATATTGGCAAGCTAGAAGGGCATTAATGGCTATGCTTGAAATAGTTGTATGTATGTATGTATGTATGTATGTATGGTAATGTTGAGCAAACATCAAGGCTTTTAGGAATGGCCACAGTGACACCAAATAAATATAGGTACTCTCAAAGGTTAAAATATTCTCTGAAAGATCAAACACAATGGAAAGTTTTAAACATATATTTAATAATAAATAATAAAAGAACATGAAAATATTAAATATCTATTTACAATAAACACCAAAGTTTCAATCACAGGAAATAAAAAATAACACCAATGGAAAGATTCACACAGATACAGAAAACAATACTTAACTAATCTCACTATATTTTCTTGACTGATCTAAATAATTACTGTCCCCTAGTTCACTTACTAAATCAAGGCAAGATGATGTAGATGAGTGATCCTTCTTTTCAGGTTTCAAAAACAGACTGCCCTGAGACTTCTGTCTCATCTAGTATTAAAACATCAGTTTAGTGCTTGATTACAGAACAACATCCCATACATCCAGTCACCTGACTTCTGTTCCCACACTACCCCATTTAGTAGAAGAGGAGCCAGAGTCTTGCATGTATATATCACCATACACACACACATAGAGCTTTGCTAAGATGTATTATAGCATCTGGAAGTTATAAAACCATTTCAAAATTTCCTCCCTTCCAGGGTAGCAATTAGTTCACCCCTAAGGACTATACAGTAAAATTCCTAGTGCTGTTTTTCACAAACATTTTGTCTCTGGCTGCAGTCATAACTGTAAGATACAATCTTTATGGCCTAAACCAGGTAATTTAATGTCAGACTATTTTTCAAAGCTAGCTGGACTGAGATTAACCTCTTCTCTCCCAGTAATTCTCTGTTACAGTATATACATTTCAATAGTTATAATACAGTCTGACATATAGGTATATTTCTTTTCTGTCCAGCAGGACCCACTGTTGGCACATTTTTTAACACAAGCAACTTTACAAATACATTTTTTCAACACAAGCACCTGTACACATCAGTTTGATGTACAAATGACATAATTTTTTTTACAAAGCTCCAGCTAGCTATTCTGGCATTTGTTACACATGCACTGCCATGCTCTCTTTGGCATAGCTGGCACTACCTCACATCGTCACACAGCCATGCCATCATTCCATTAACTTCTCAAATATATAATGACATGAAAATTTATCTTTTCTTGGCAGCAGTAATTTTTGATTTAAAAAGACCATTTGAAATTGTGAACCAAAACATACAGTTAATTAAACTGGCTAATGATGGATTCACTCTTGAAGTTCTCGGGATTTAAAAATTAATTAATGGTCATTGTTTGTCATTGCTAGCCACAATAACCTTTCAAACAGAGGTTTTCTATTTGAATGTGTTCCACAGAGCTCCATCCTATCCTCACTGTTATTCATACTCCATTTTAACAACATTCCAAAGACAATCCTGACCTTAATGTTATCTTACATGCAGATTGTCTTTATAGCTGTTCCCAAATTAGCTCAGGAGGTAGCCTACATTTTACATCATGATTTCTCCCTAATTTGGAACTGACTCATTGATAAGCAATTTACAGTCAATATGAATAAACCCATAGTGGTGACATTTGGGACCTCAAAAAAGACTTATTTTATGTTATTTATTTATTTGTTTGCTTGTCTTTGTTGAACAGGTAAGTTCAACTGGATAAAATCTTATTTTCAGTAGGGGCCTGGGGAGTAAAGCTCACATATAAAAGAAAAAGAAAAAAAATACATGTGCAGTACATAGTATATATTTTTGTATGAAAATAAAGAGGGCATAAACTGAAAACAGCAACAAATTTACATGCACTGTTTACACATCACAAGAGAAAAAAGGCAAAGAGAAACATTGGTATACACTTCAATATATGGAAGTAAAGAAATGTAATTGAGAGTGTTTTCTTGGATTAGGATAACTGCAGGCACATATGATAGCTGATTTATCACTAAAGAAAAAGTGCATTGATGTAATAATAGGAAAGACATTTAGATAGTGGAGGGTTATTGATTGGGGAGAAGAAAAAGCAATGATAAAGTGACAGTTTGAGAGTTAATGAAATTTTATGAGGTAAGATATAGAAGGTTGGTTAGAAAGTTGTGAGGTGCTTAAGAGAGAGATCTGGGAAGACTTAGCCAGGTATCAGGAAGAAGAAAACCAGCTTTGACTTAGGTGTTTTTTAAACAAAGGCTTTGAATGTGTTAACATTTTCTATCTGCTTAAAATAGGTAGGGATTCTGTTTCTGACTTGTGTCATATTGTGGGAGTAGACAGAGTATCCTGCTGTGTGGAAAGATGTACTGATACATAGGAGAAAGTTTTGCTAGAGCGAAAATCTATAATATGGGAGCAGTAGAGGAGAGTGTTCACTAAAGCAGGGCATTAAGCGGGAGAATATAGGGGTTATGGCTGGTGTTTAGCTGTGTGTAGATAAGCTGGTGTGGAAGTGTGAGCTAGTTTAATTATTTTAGTCTATACCAGTTATATGTTCTTTTAGGGAGATTAGCTGCAAATTTAGCTACTTTTATTGTAGCAATTGGCCAGTTTAGTTTTATAGGCAGTGCTGATGCTTGTAAGAATGAGGAATGGTAGGTGAAGGAACTAGATGAGTTGTCGCTAGTGTAATTCTGGCCGTATTTGTCAGGTATTGTTTGATCCTATAGAAGGAGACAATGTTTTGATACATTTTCTTGATGAAATAAAGTATGTGATGATCAAATTTGAGGATACCATTGATTATAACTCCAAGTGGCTTAGTTTGGCTAACAGTCAGTATTTTTAGTGTTGTTATCTGAAGTAGCATTAAATGTGCATTTCTGGTTAAGGTATTGTTTTGGGTGAATACATTTGATTCTTTTTTGGGGGGGTTGAGAAGTAAGTTACATTTTTTAAACCAGAATGAAGGAGTATTGGGTGATGATCTGTAATTTTGTTATGAGTGGGATACAGTAGATAAGGGTTGCTACACTCAGGATATTGAACAAAAGTGTCAAGATTAGTTGTGGTAGAGTATTTATTTACAAAAGTGTTAAAGAAGTGTGAACTGAGTATTGTCCTTCGTGCAGCACCAACAGAGATTGGCAGAAATAATAAGAGATGTTGCTGCCATTTAACTGCCTGCTGGTGATTGGATAGGTAGCTGTGGAATCAGAAGAGGAAGGAATAAATCTTTGAATCAAGACTCTGATCAGTGCGGAAGGCCCTGAACACAGAAGAGCTGCATTGAGTTTGGCATGCTTCAGGTGTTCCAAAACAGTATTTTTTGACAAAAAAGGGAAGAAAAAAGCATTTATGTCATTCTTAGTTATTTCTGTCCTTTTCTGCAATTTTTTAGCCCAAAAAGTAGCTGCTTGAATTTCTATTTGGTTTGGTGCCATAGATTTTGAGGTAGTGTTGCAGTATGTGAGACCATTGTGATTAGACTACAAGACCTGTATTTATAGAAACCACTACTGCTGTATTTTTGTCTAAAAATACACTTACTGCTTATTTCTGCCTGGTCTGGTGCTATAGATGTATAGTGTGAGTCGCAGTAATAGAAAGTATTGTGATTTACTGTAGTATCTGTGCTCATATTAACATATACTGTTGTGATTTACTTCAAGTTGTCTGTTTCCTTCAGCTGTTCATATCCTGAGTTTCTTTGACAATTCTTTTTAGCATTGCCTGATATAATGTGCACTAAAAAGTGCCTTCTGCCTGTTACATTTGCTACTATCCCTGCTTGTACTTGATACACTTTGTTATTGCTCCCCTCAGTCACTTTGTTACATAGCCTCTATTGCCCCTTGCTATTTCTGCCAGTGGATATATAACTGTTGACTTCCTTGCCATTGTTTCACAGTTGGCTATAGTTGTAGCCACCTGTGACCACAGTACATGATCACATTCTCAGAGGTGAGAGAAGTGTGTTTAGTGCAGTTCTGTAACTAGACCCTGCAACCATTTTTAAGTTTATAGCCTTAGTCTCTCTGATTAATTGTGTTCCACAGTTCCTCTAATATAATTTCTGCTGATTTGAGCTTGCTCAGGGTCTTTGAATCAAGAGATTGAACAGTATGGAAATCCCTGTACAGAGAAAAGAGCTGGATTGATTTTGGGATCCTCCAGGACTTCCAGTCTTTTTTGAAAAAAGGAAGTAAACCTGCACTGATCTGTGCTCAGCACACCTCCACCACTGCACTCGTATTATAGTGGGTTGTTTGCACCAGAGCTTTTTCTCTACAAGAAGCCTTTGTAAATCAAACAGGCCTTAGTGGTCTAATTTTCCACTATAAATTATTTAAGGTATTTTCATTTGTTGTCTGATACAGGGGTTGAATCCCTGAAAGTGCTTACTATCTTAATAAACTATGCTGCTGTGGTACAGCTGGTGTTTCTTCTTTTACTGGATACTGCAGAATTTGTACACTTGCTGTTTCATTAGTTGGAGAGAGATTTTTGCTTTGTGTGAAAACTAAATTTCACTTGTCTGCCTAAAGTGAAAAAACCTACTGGTACTGCTGTCTGATACCCTTCACTCCAGCAATGTAAAACTAAACTATCTCCCCCAGCAGTATAGAGACCCCTTTCCCCATGTCACTCCTGTTAAAACAATGAAGCAGCACTTTCCCGCAGTATCTGCAGGTAGCTTAAGTGAAACTGGTATCTTGAGACTAAACCTCAAAATGCACTCTCTCGCGGCACTCCTAAAATGAAGAACATCGATATCTGTGCAGTAACTGAGACCTGGTTCAAGGCTCCAGAGAGCACCCCTGCAATACCAGGCTACAACTCTTGCCACACTTTTCAGCCACCAAACCAGGACTGAAACACTAAAGGTGGAGGAGTGTCCATATTCACCAAGAATATTCATAACACCAGGATATTTGGCCAACACAATGCATCTGAAATTTTCCAGGTGCAACTAACACTAGGTAAGACTGCAATGCAAATTGTAGCTTGCTAAAGATCCCCCACCATGCCCCAAGATTCTCACTACACCTTTATAAACATACTGGAAAATATTAAGATACAACCAAACACCCTAATGCTGGGTGATTTCAACTACCCTGCCATTAACTGGGAAAACTAATCGTGTACCAACATCTTTGTCCAACGGTTCTTGGAATTTATAAATTCCAGCACCCTGGATCAACTAATCCTTAGTCCCACCAGGGGCTCCAATATCCTAGACCTGGTCATTACCAACATGGGAAATTGATGCTCCACACCTATGGTCACCCCCTTGTTGGTCAGGTCTGACCATAAGCTAATCACCCTTGACATCCACATCTCATCCCCGACCCCCAGTAAGGTAACCTCTGTAAAAAACTTCTCCAAAGCCAGTTTCATGCTACTCAAGTCAGAAGTGAAAAACTTCATGACACCCATGCAGACAGGAACTGAAAGTTTGTCTGCTGAATCCTACAATAAGGCACTGTATGAGTACATCCACTCGTGCATGACTCATGCCATCCCCAGTAGAAGCAAGACAATCTCCTTCAAAAAAAAAGAAGCCAATCTGGTGGTCCCTTGCCATAAACAAACTTTACAACAAAAGGAAGAAACTGATGCAGAAAAGAGGAAAATCCTGGGATGCAAAAAACTCCCTTACCAGCCTCAGTAAGAAGCTGAGATCCCTCATAAAATCCTCCAAAGCTAGTTATGAAAATAAAATTGCAAAAGATTCCAAAGACAGCCACAAGGCATTCTATAGCTATGTCAAGAATCTAAATGAGCATGCTCAGATTTGCTCTGAGCTACAACAGAATGGCATTAAATATACTGATACCAAGGATATTGCCAGTATCCTGGCAGATCGATTCAGTGCAAACTTCACCCCCTCTCACCCACTAAAGGGCACATCTCAATACTGAAAGATTGTCAAATTACGTTAATAATGGCCACACAGGTAAAAAAACACACTGTCCAAAGCTAAGAATACAGCATCCGTGGGATCAGATGACATCCCAGGCTGTGTACTACATGAACTGCAAAATGAACTGGCACCTCACCTAAGTGTCATGTTTAATCATAGCCTCACCTCAGGCTTTGTGCCCACTAAGTGGCGCACAGCTACAGTTATCCCACTCCACAAGGGGGGGGTTACACCTTGGATCCTGGGAACTACCACCCCATCAGTCTGATGAGCCTGATCTGCAATGCCATGGAATGTATTATCACAGAACTTATAAACAAAGACACTGCCAACCTTCAAACACTGGACCCCACGCAGTTTGGGTTCATGAAGGGCTGATCTTGTCTCCTGAACCTGTTGACTTCTCCAGAACCATGGACAAGGATAAGGTGGTCCACACAGCCTATCTGGACCTCGCCAAGGCCTTTGACACCATCCCCCACTCTGGAATCATAGATAAACTGACTAAGCTGGGCATTAATCCCTACATCACTCGATGGGTTACCAACTGGCTTACTGACAGAACCCACACTGTAAAAGTAGCTGGCTCCAAATCCAGTTCCAGACAAGTGACAAGTGAAGTACCTCAGGGTTCAGTCCTGGGACCGCTCTTGTTTGGCATCTACTTCTCTGAAGTACAGGCCAACACTAAGGGACTCTGACTAGCAAAGTTCGCAGGTGACTGCAAACTGGGAGCCATTATTGAATCCCCAAATTATGTGGATATTCTACAAAATGGCCTTACAGAAACAGATGCTTGTTGCCAGAGCCATGGGCTCAAGCTCAATGCCAAGAAATGTATAGTTATCCCCTTTGGGAAAAAACATATGCCCATGAATTGCCACATAGGTGGCAATATACTAAACACCAAAAGTGTGATAAAAGACTTAGGGACACAGGTGGACAGTGGTCTCAACTTTGATAACCACATCACCGCAACAGTCAGGAAATCCTTCTATGTGGCACACCTCATCACTAATGGCTTTTCATCCAGAAAAAAAGGAGGTCATTGTCCCACTGTACTCATCGCTCATTAGACTCATTATAGAATACAATGCCCTGTTTGGTATGTACCTCTCAAGACATCTTCAGTAACTGGAAAGGCTAGAGAAATACCTCACTAAAAGAATTACAGGCCTAAAGCAGATGCCCTATGCTGACCGTCTAAAAAAAACTTTACCTATACTCTGTCGCATATCATCTACTCAGAGGCGATCTCTGCTTAACATACAAGGCCATGTCAAACCCAGAGCTGTTGGACATGCTACACTTAAAGAAATCCCAATCTGTCAGAGCCACACACTCCAGGGATCTAAACTTTGTCATCACAATGAACAAAATATGCTGGAGGGATAGGTTCCTGAGCCAGAGACTCCCCAGACTCTGGAATAGACTGCCTATACATGTCAAGCAGAACGCCTCTTTGGCCCTTTTCAAAAGGAACCTTGATGATTGGATGGGAGATAGGAAATTCACCCCATGGATCACGTCAGTCACCCTGCTAGACAGGGGACCAGGGAAGTAAATACTGTGGGAAGAAATAGCCAGCGAATTGTTATGGCTAGGCTTGTATAGGCCCTAAGGCCGATAGCCTAGTACCAACCTATGAGCCTATGAGACAATGTATGACTAGTCCTATGCTGTCTGATGATCATCTTTACTTAACCAGCATAATGCTGTGAGATAAGTACTTGTATAATGTCTTTGGAGATAAAAATCTCACACATAGACAACCAGAAAATCAGGATTGTCATCAATAGACTGCACATATCAAGACTGTTGGCAATATACGACACAACACAACTCACCATGACACATACAGCACATAATCAATCATAAGGGAAGGTTTTTAAGACCAACTTGCCTAAACCTCAAAGACCTCCAAAAAGTAACACAGGCATTAAACGCCATCAGCAGCACTCTTGACTGCAAAGCCTACCATCTTACATAGCACTAGGGGTCGCAAAGTCTGAGATGCTAAGCCCATAAGGCAAACATATACCCAAACAAATATTCTAGTCATAGCAGACTGTATTGTAAGATGTACAGATGTACCTCTTACCAGACTGAGCAAGGAAAGAGTGATTGTCAGTTGTTGGTCTGATCACATACTCCCTTAAGTCCTTGCACAACATGTATCAGTATATCTCTTATAATATATGTGAATGTTAATGACTTGAGACATACATCCCTGGATTATATGGAGAGAGAGAGAAATACTGGAGCTCTATGACTATGCATTCCAAGCACGTATAAGCCTAGCATGGAGCAGCATTATATCTTTTTCAAGGATGATGACACAATATGAGCAAAAAATAATCATCTTCAATGATTTGCTTAGCTTTTGGTGTCATTCGAAAAGGGTACCATATTTGTCAACCTGGGAGGACATGATCAACTGACCATGCTGCTTCAATAAAGATGATCCATACCTATCCCATCCAGATTGTCAAATACAGCTAAACATTCTCCAGCCCCATACTGCTTTATTTAGACAATGCCAACCAGATATACCTACCAACATACCTGTACAAGCAAAGGTTATTATAGAAGTGTTACTGATCAATACTAGGGCCTAAAAAAGAAAAAAAACTTCACTGCCTACAAGCCCTCCTCATCTTGGAGGATGGAGATGCCTGCATAGTGACCAAGACATGGTTTAAATCAGTTGAGGGTACTCCAGCTATGCAGGGTTGTAATGTTTCCCACACATTTAGACCAGCTACTATGCATTTTTTTAACGGTGGAGTTATCTTGATGTTTATCAAGAAGGGTCTTACATCTAGGCTGGTTAAGCATGATATAATAGAACTTCATGTCCAACTCACCATCAGTTTAGTCCCTTAACACATTATAACTAGGTACAGATCTCCCTCTGTGACCCTAAATAGACACAGCGCCTACTTAAAAGAACTGGAGACACTCAGCATTAAACCCAATGCCATTTTCCTTGGTCACTTTAACTCTCCAGCTATAGACTGGGAAACCTACACCACCACTATTGCCTAAGCAGAGGGATTCCTGGACTTAGTTAATACAAATGCTTTGTAAAAACTAGTCGGAGTACCCACTAGCGGAAACTCCACCCTTGTCTTTATCCGTTCTAACATAGCCGTGTCTTGCTCCACCCCTTGTGTACCATCTTGTCTTGTTGGGTCAGACCATAAAACTAGTTCCTGTGAAATAAACTGAAAACCTAAGATGCCAGCAGCCACTAAGATCTTTATAGACTTTACCATGGCAAACTTCCTACTTTTAAGCAGCACCTTGGCAATTTTCAAATCTCAAACCTGATAAACCTAAGTTAGCATTTGGAAATGAACACCACTAACATATACCAGCATGTCAACAACTGCATAGAAGCAGTTGTACTGTATATGAACAAGGACAGGAAAAGTCCCCAAAAACAAACCTCTCTGGTAGAACCACACAATTAACAAGCTTTACAATAAAAGGAAGAGAATAATATCCAAATATCAGGAGAGTAACCCACAGCAAATTAGATCCATCATCATTACAATAAATAAGCAACTCAAGAGTTTGATCAAAACTACCAAAAGTCAAATTTCAGGCAAACATAGTCACCCATGTAGAGGGCAGCCATAAAGCCTTCTTTAGCCATTATCACAACCTCAAGAGATCTACTCAACAATGTGCTGATTTGGTTGAGAATGACACCACCTATACCAAAGCTGAAAGGATCCTTGTCATTAGTTCAACTTACCACAAAACTGAATGTGACAAGCTCGAGCCCAAATAATCTAAACATCAAAATACTGACAGACAAGAACATCAATGGAACAGAAAAACTGACAATGTCTTAGGCAGGGGGCAAGCCGCTGCACCCCTCCCTCCCCTGCTCATTAAATATACCAGCTCAGACATTGCAATGCAGTGGATAAATGGAAAAAAAAACACAATTCATGCCATAGTGCAATCTTGCTCAACTGCATGATGTTCTGTTCTGCCAATGTACCGGTCAGTTGATATTTTCCTGTTTCACTCATCTGGTCTCATTCAACTGAATGCTGATGTTCTGGTAAGTTGACCTTTTGAAGTACAACCAGCTGAAGACATAGCAAGCTTACTCATAAATTCACATCCAACTTCACCCCTCTTTCACCCCTGCTTATTTCCCAAGATATCCCAGTAACTCATACCACTCACTAATTTCTCACAGGACCAATTCAAAATCAGGAATACATCATTAATGGACCCTAATATTACCCCGTGATATGTCTTAAATAATATGAATCATGATTTATCTCTACCCCAAAAAGCACTATTCATCCTCAGCCTCCAGTTGGGTTTTGTAGAATGCAGTTGGAGGACAGCAATGGTCCTACTCTACCCATCCACTGACTGAGGTAAATGTAGACATATACGTTTGACCAGCCTCATTTTTAAGGTCATGGAAAGACTCATCAAGAAAATAATCAATAAGGACATAGGGAAGCTTTAAACAGTGGAGCCATCCCAGTTCAGGTTTGTCAAAGGCGGATCTTGCTTACTGAACCTAGTATATTTCTTCAAAAATGGTTTCCAAAGCAGTGGGCAAAGGCAAGAATGTGCACTCTGCCTACCTAGGTCTGGTCAAAGCTTTTGACAAAATACCTCATTCAGTCATAGTGGAGAAAATGACCTAAATAGTTATAAACCACTTATATCACCCAATGGAATGCTGATGGGCTCACAGATAGGACTTGAGGTTAGGAGAGAAGAAAATACATACATAGAATGACAAGTCACAGTTCTCTGACCTTTCTTGGTTGGCATCTACTTCTCTGAACTTAAGGTAAACACCAAGGGTCTCTGGCTGACAAAGTTTGTGGATAGCTGCAAGTTAGGAGCAATTACTGAATTTTCAAATGACTCTGCCATCCAGCAGAAAGGCTTGGTTGAAACAAATGAGTGGTGCCAGAACCATGGTCTAAGACTAAATGCTAAAAAGTGTGTTAATTGTAATCCTTTAGGAAACCCACTACCCTGAGAAATTACCATATTGACCATATATCCCTAAGACTTGATGCTTTAGTTTGGGATTTAGGAGCATATGTAGACAGTAACCTAACATTCGACCAACATGAGTCCACAGTGTAAGAAAGTCCTTCTACACAGTACAGCTTATAAGGAAACAGCCTCTAGGTCCAAGGATGTCATTGTCTCCCTGTACTCTGCTTCTATCAGGCCAGTCCTTGAGTACATTGTTTCCTTTGGCAATTGGCATTTATCTGACCAAGCATAAGAAACAACTTGAATACCACAGGGGTTCCGTACAAAGAGAATACAAAGCTTAAAACATAAGTTCTTTACAGACTTCCTCAAAGCACTGTCACTGTATTCAGTATCCTACAGACTACAGAGAAAGGACCTCTGTCTGACTTATACTGATGGACCTACTGCATATCTGAAAGACAAGTTGGTATCAGGAATTCTCATTCCAGGGATGTAAACCTGTTCTGTAATTTAAACAGGTAAACAGGTACATATCTCAGAAGTTACAACTACTCTGGATCAGACTCCCCCTTCATGTAAAACAAATTATATCCTTGTCTCTATTCAATGGATAAGAATAAGGACATTTCTTCCAGGACTGCTGACTGTACTACATGTTGACAGAGGCAGCACCAAAATTATCTTCCTAAAATATGGCCCCTATAAACACTCCATGGCATTCCCTAGAAATAATCACTGCCTCACCCTCAACTAATCACTATTCTATTCATATATAAATGTAGACCTTGGAACAAGGTGTGCATAATTTTAACTTATGGGATAATCAGCTATGTGTGAAATGACCCACAAGGGCAATTAGCCTAGTATTCACATATGCATCTATAAGTGAGATCTAGGGCAGAAAGTTCAGAAGGTAGATTTTGGGTGGGATACAGTTTTGAATGCTTTGGATAGTTCAAGGAAATAGAGAGGAAACTAGGTTGCCCTGAATCCTGTTTTAGTTGACTATGCTGATGAAGTTAACAATAATAATAGTGTTATGTTTGGATCTAATCCTGTGGGAGCTTATGTGTAGTTATATCTTGCATAAGCTGTTTATGGATACATTTTCAAAAATGTTTCAGAGAGGTGATAAGATTGCAAATGATCTGTAGTTTGTTAGTTCAGTCCATGCACCTCATTTGTGAAGGGGTAGTATACATTTTTTTTTCTAGGCAGAGGGGACTTAGTTTTTGGCAATTGGTCTGTTAATTAGAATGGAGGCAAAGAAGGCTACTGCATTTGCAGCAATTTTTAGATATTCAGTGGGAAGGTTATCTGCAGCTATGTTTGTTTTTTTAGTTTACTGAATACATTTCTAAGAGCTGAGGTTGGATTAGAGTGAAAGGAAAATTACTATTTTTCTTTTAAGAATAGTGAGAAGTTGTAGGAAGTGTGGATAATCAGTGACCAGGGAAAGAGGTGTCTAGATAATGAGGGTTGAATTGAGTACTGCTGGAATCACTGATAGAAGTAGTAGGGCAGGGTGTGATGGGATGGCCATGATATGATGGCACACCCAGGGTTTATTTTCTTTCTTAATTACCTCAGTCAGTGGATGACTAGAATAGCTTGGTATTATTATGGTGCTTTTATGGGAGGCTTCTGTAACATGATTTCTTGTCTGATTTAACATCAAAGTTACTGAAGTTGAGATGTCTAAAACATTAGTAAGTACACTGTGTTTGATTTTTGTACCATTCCTTCTAGGCTTTGTCTTTTAGTAGTGTGATATTTTGTTTCTTTTGTTCACCATGGTGCTGTATTACATGTTAGCATTTTTGTTCTAACTGGTGGAACTTTACTTAGATGTTTTAAGGTGTAGTTGAAATGAGTAATGGCTTCATATACAGCAATTGTTCTTAAAACATTACAGTGGTGGAGGATGCGATGTGAGACATGTCTCTTTGGCAAATTTGGTGACATTACATATGATAACTTGATTGGGTGTATCAAGCTGTTGTCTTATTACAGAGGTTGGATGGTTTTCACTACTAGTATCAGATAAACATTGAGGGGATGCTTGGTTGTGGATTTCGTTTGTTAGACTCAATGCTACTATGGACTGTCTGTTAGTGTGTTTGTTAAGTATGGTTGGGTGGTTATTAGTTGGGTGAATGTTGTATAATTTTATAGAATATTTAGGACTGCTGATATTTAGAGATTCCCAGTCAATGCTTGGTTGTTCCAGGAAAAAAAGGTTTCATGAGGATGTATTCTAATATCCAGTGTAGGATATTTTCTGCTGTAGTAATGTTATTGCCTGGTGGTTTATATACTTTTGAGTTACACACTGATTTTGTTTTGTTGATTTTGAGGTAAATAAGTAGATGTTTGGTATTACTGAAATTGGGATATTTAGATGCATTGGGATTATTTCTAAGGTATTATAAATAATGGCTATGCCTCATGCTCTTGTCCATTTCTGTCCAACCAAAGCACAAGAGAATGATTTTGTTGTTGGTGGTAATGTCTTATTTTAACCAGGTGTCTGTGGCATCTAGAATGTCTGGAGAGTAAAAAGCTATAAGAGTAAAGCTTGGATGTCCTGAATAGTGATGCAGAAGCTTTTGAGGTTAATGTTTAAAAGAGAAAAGTTAGAGTAATTAGAAGAGGCAAAAATTGTTATGGGAGCACTGGACGTCAATGCATTGGCTGTGGTGAAAGGGTGTTACATTGAACTGTGGTTTGGGTTGATGTCTCTACTAAGTTTTAGAATGAAAGTGGTGTGGGTAGAGGTATTGAGCCACCTGCATCTATATACTACGACTGGCCTAAACTTACTATACTTAAAAAGGAAGAGATATGAGCATGTGGATTTGTACAGGTAAGGACATACAGTTATAAGGGGGAAGGTATTGTGATGTAGTATATGTGGATCAGTGATAGAGAGAGGATGTGGAGTGAGAGTAATATGGTAGGTGCTGAGGTGAATCAGTAGAGTGAGTGCACAAGTAAGTAGTAACTGAGATGAAGGGTAGAACTGGTAGTGATTTAGTAAGATGTTTGAATGATAAGCTGTAGTGTAGTTAAGATAAAGATGGATGGCCAGATCATGTTTTAGAGAGTGTGTAGAATATGTTTGGTGGTGGTAATGGTGGAAGATGAGTATTATGAAGGAGAAGTGAGTAGTTTGGTGAGTGATAAAATGACATATCTGAGTGATGGAAATATCTCTCAACCTCTTAGTGCAAGAAATCTTATCAAAGCCATAAATAAACGTGGGACAAAGACCCAAAAATAGGGACATTTTTTAAATATTGATCTTACAAACGTAGAAAGTTGGTAGAATAATTGGTGTTGATTAGCATGAATTTTCTGAAGGGTATGAAGAATGAAACTCAATTGTCTGTCATTATTTTCTAATTTCAGTCTTTAATGACGTGCCACTAATTTGCCAAAAAAACTAAATTTTATGAAAAAGGGACCAAACATATGAGTCAAAAATCTGAACATTCTAGGAAAATCTAAACAGTTGAGAGGTATGGTGATGGGAATGAGTGTAGACAGGATGCTCTACAAGGAAAGCTGTGAGAGTAATGAGATTCAGAGAGGTCTGAAAGGAGAATGTTAGACTGGTATGAAAAGAATGAGTAAGGTGTTGAGATAGAATGTGCAAGCAGTTGTGCTGATGGAAATTATAGAAATGATAAGCCTATGAAGGTGTTGTAACTGACAGAATAATGAGGGAAATGAGCTGAGGATGTGAATGGATATAGGGCAGATGATGAGCAGGTTTAATGAGAGTTGTGCAAGCAAGGGAAAGACAAGTATGCTTTTAAAGAGGGAGTGGTTTGTGTAAAGTGGTGAGCTGAGAGAGATAATTATATAATAAAAATATATGGGGTGTCTGGGGTGCAAAGTGGGAACACCTCCCAAGACAATGGAAAGTAATCCCTGTAGCAGCATGCATCAAGGACCTATATGGTATACAAAAAATGTTAACAGTTTTAGTTATGTGTTGTTACTATCAGTTCTGATTTTGATATGTACAATAACTGCCACTCTGTACATTTTTTTTTGCACTTTTCTTTTTGAATTATGTCACCAGGGCAGTATCTGTAAATGGTCAGTTGTAATCAATGTATGATCCCCGGTAAACAAATGTAAAATAAATATTAATATCCTTTTCTAAACAATAACCAAAGCCAAACTTCCAATCATGACAAAAAATGAAATAAGCAATCAGAAGTGTAACCAAAAGAGGATGTCAACACTTTAAATACATGATTTTGTTTCCAGTACATTGAGTAACTTCACTAGATGACACAGCCTCCTCAGCATACTAAATGAATGCGTAAATAAATTTCACTATCTTGTGGTCACTAAACATAATGTTAAGTACCATTATTGAATATTGTTCAGAACATAAACAACAGAAGGGTGTGGCTAAGACGGTGGCAAGCTAACAACCTAGTTTCTAAGCTCTGCTATTAAGTTATATTTCTGAAAGGAATTCTCAAGTTTAAGAAGTCCTACACTTTTCAAATTGAAGGAGCATCTTATTGTTAACATTTTGGAAAACTACATTCAGAATTTATCTATATTAACTTATGTCAATATTCAAATAGAAACAATTCTACGTCTCTTCAAAAAGAGTTACACCAAAGCTAACTCACAGGATTTATCAATAAAGTTCTACAATCACTTATTTTGAGCATACAAGATCTTTTGACAAAACTGGACAACATGGACAATAAAATATACAGTTTGAAAGAAAATTGCACAAAAATGGAGCAGTTACATGAAACTTTAAAACAGCAGAATGCATAAATCATTGATATGGAAGACGTATTAAATGATATAGAAGGAAGGGTTAACAGAATAAGAGCATAATGTTGAATTTGTACTAAAACAAAATACTTCTTTGTTAAATAAGGTAGATGACCTTGAAAATAGATCCAGAAGGAATGACCTGTGCATATATGGATTACCAGGAAGAAATAGAGGGTGACAACATGGTTAACTTTCTTACATCTTGCCTCCCTAAGACTTTGAATCTACCAGAACCTCTACCCTATGGTATAGAATGAGCTCACATAGTTTAGCAGTTCCTTTTCCTTCTAAAAATAAGTACAAATCCAAGCTCTGTAATAGTGAGATTTTTTCATGCCATTATAAGGAACTAGTTTTAAAAACTGCATGGTCAAACGCTCTGATTAAAATGAATGAAAATATAATAAGATTTGACAATGATGCTTCTTCTTCCTCTGTGGTTTCATAAAGAAACAAGTTCCTTCCTCTGACAAAAATGTTGAAGAAAAGACAAATTAAAGTAATCTACTATTTCCAGCTAGACTGAAAATCTTTCTCAAAGACGGCACCAAAACTTTTGAATCACTAGAATCAGCTGTAACTTATTTAAAAACAAATAACATTTTGAAGCAAACAGAATATATGGAATGGAACCGAAGTTCCCTGAAAAGACAAGCAGAAAATAATGAATTTAAAACTGCCAATGAAAAGAAAGAAAAGGAAAAGACAAACATTTATGAAAGTTAATTTATTCAATGATTACACATAAAATATCTTATTTCTAATCTACAACATAATTGTATAGCTGATATCATCAGGGAAAAAATAAAATGTAAGTATATATACTTATGAAAATATGGTAATGAAGCTTAACTTTCAATAACATCTCTAATAATATAAGTAGAAATTACTGTATATATATATATATATATATATATATATATATATGTTAGCTTACTTTTCTAATATTACTGCTATAGAAAAGTTAATATAATTAAGTAACAGTTCCATATGTGTTTATTTTCTCTTTCTTTTGCTACTTCTTTTTTCCTTTCTATTTTTATCCCTTTATAAGTAAATTTTTTCAGTTATAACTTATACTTTTATTTAAATACTGTTTTGGTGATGCCATACAAGACAGCGATTTATGTATGTGTGTGTATATATAGATATATATATATATATATATATATATATATATATATATATATATATATATAAACTTCACAAATAGTTAAATAAGTACATGGCTGTTAGAATAGGAAATGTTCTGTGAGTGATTAAAATATTACATAGTAGATTAATCAGAAAATGATGACTTTATTTATATAGTAATTTTTCTTTTTTGAGACATCTTTGCAATTCTTTTTAGGGGAAAAAAATGTTTAAATTACCTTAACAACTTACCACCAACATCACAAGCTTTAAAGATCCTTTTTTTATATTTAAATTAAAATCCATTCAGACCACCCCTTAGATGAATGAATAGTGAGACACTGAAGTAATGACATCAGTCTAGTTGGTCCAAGGTCAAATTATAGACAATAAGGAAGTAAGCTATATTAAAGGGAAGGAACACATATTTAAACTTGTGTGCATATCTAAAATTCCTACTAGTATTGAAAGGTATATGAAACAGAGCCTTAATGCGGATATTTTGATTATTTAAAAATAATGATGTCTGTCAAAATTATGCAGTTATATTCAATTTAGCAAAAACGCTTGGGTAGAATCAATGCTGTTCAAGTTATTTGAACCATGGTATATAAAACAGTTGTTTCCACAAATCGCCACATAAACATGTTAGGTGTCACTTTCATTCACATGCCAGAATTAATATATGCAGTAAAGAAGAAACTGTTTTATTTAGTGTGCAAAGTTTTTTTTTTTATCATGTACCCAGGATAAATGCTTTTTTCAAGTACTAGGCTGATTAACATAGTATGTCAAAGTGTTTTTATAAAGAAATACTAATCATCAAATCAAAAAGAATTGAACATCCTGATAAGCAACAATTTCTAAATTTGGAAACTATAAATATTTTGAGATAACTATCAGATTTATGTGGTGTCTTTATCACATTTTTGGCTATGTTTAGCATAGGCAGAATTATTAATATAGTGTAAGACCTTATATGTTATAAATCACATTTCAACATTTAAATAGTATAAGAATCTTATGACAAAAGTGACAGGTCATACTTCCAAATTTTAAGTATGACACCTTGTGCATATGGATAAACCTTAGAGAAATGAACACACATATGCACAAACACACACACACATACACACACACACACACACACACACACACACACACACACACACACACACACACACACACACACGTGCAAATACTCATGCTGGCATACACAGAACATTTGCAGAAATGACTAGATCTTGCTTAGATTATGCCTATTGAACACCTATATTATTCAAATATTCACACACAGAAGAATTTCATAATAATTGTTAATAATATTAAAAAAAATCTTAATATATATGTATATAAATATATAATTTAATAGCATAAGTGAGTTTTAAGGCAATTATATAATTTAATTTTCATGATTTAATAAAGTTTTATAATCTCGATCAAAGAAATAATTATAAAATTAAACCAAAAGCTGGTAAACCAGTTTTCCAAAATGCAGGAAATGCAGAGCAAGGCAGCACACAAACTCATTCTCATCAGGAGTCCTTAGCTCACACAGCAAATATTCAAGACTCTCTTTCTCTCTGAACCACCATCCTTTCCGCTAACAAAAAGAAGCTTGACAGCTGCTGAGGCATCCAGAGTTCTTACTTCAGTCATACAGCTAAAATTAAATAAAATTAAACAGATTAAATTAAGACAATTAAAAATATAAATTGTCCTCCTAATGGTGTTGAAGATGTTTTCCGAGTGAGGGGCAAGGGAGCATAGTGGAAAACAGCTCCAACACAATTAGGAGGGTACTTTATCTGTTTAATTGTCTTAATTTAATCTGTTTCATTTTATTGAATTTTAGCTGTGTGACTGAGCTAAGAGCTCTGGATGCCTCAGCAGCTGTTAAGCTTCTTTTTTGTTAGCAGAAAGGATGGTGGTTCAGAGAGAAAGAGAGTCTTGAATCTTAGCTGTGTGAGCTAAGAACTCCGGATGAGAATGAGTTTGTGTGCTGCCTTGCTCTGCATTTCCTGCATTTTAAAGAAATAATTATAACTCATTAAACAATACTGATTTAATAAGCAACTTTCTGTATACATATATTTCACAGATAGAGCGGCGACTAACTTTAGAAATAATTTTTAATAGAATGTTTGAATAGGGATGCTATTCAAGTGTGAGATTTTAAACCTCAGGTATGATGTGATTTCCTTCATTTAGATTTTGTACATTTCATTGTTATTATTTATTATATGGTGTCCCCATATAATAAGAATACTAGTTTGACTGATAAATGTATACAATGTTTCATTTTTATCTTATTAGACATATTCTTTATCCCAATATTATTAAAAACATAAAGTTAATCATTTGTATACTAAATAAGTGAATATGAAGTATATTTCTATTAATTTTAGAGTCTTAAATAACAGCAAAAGGAGAAGGTTAAATAAATAATTAAAAATATTGGATGCTCAGGTTGTATATTTACAATAACACATTTATTATAAGACGACATAAACTTAATACAAATAATTATTCAGTATTTGTTAGCAAACATTATAAACAAAAGAAAAGAGGAGTTGCTATACTATGGAAAGATTCTATACTAATGCCTAAAATCATAAATATACATAAGGATAGATCTCGGATGCTTTTTTCTGGTGTCATTAGAATTAAATAAAAAATATACACACTGATTAATCTTTATTGGATACATGGACTAGGAGTTAAAGTAGTAAAACAACATTTTGAAGAAATGACAGAACAATCTAAAGGAAACATTATTTTAGCAGTGGGCTTTACTAAAGAGAAGGATACCAGTAGCATCTAAAGCATTAATGGACTTTATATAAATGTTTAACATTAAAGATGTTAATTAATTTTCAGAACCAAACTCATTATTTTTACACACTTTTCTGATTGACATGGAACTCAGTCAAGAATATGTTGCAAGTAATCTAACTGGAAAATTAGATAAAGTCAAGGTAGTTACTTGTCCTTTACCAGATCATAACACAATTACATTTCAATTAGTAATAAATGCAAAAAATACTTCAATTAGTAGAATACATTAAAAAGGAATTTAAAAGATTTTAAGAAATTCTATAATAAAGAAATTCAAGGCTTTATATGCATGCATTTAACAGAAAGTATATCAGAGATATATGTGTGGGATTTTTTTAAATCATATTTATAATGGAAACATTTTATCCTGGCATGCAAGTAAAAAGAAACAATGCCATATATGAATGCCTTCTATTAGAAAAGTTAAAGAAACATTTAATGGTGGTTGTTTACAATCATTTTGAAGGGAAAATGTCAGAATGTTCGAGAGATACCCTTGGATGGATGGGTAGTGTGAGAAAACTATAAAAATGTACACCCTTCTTAGATCAAATATACTTAGATAACAAACCTGTAAATTATGACTTGAGTTTAACCTGGCCACTCAGCCGTATGCTTTGGAAGTACTCACTTATTTTCAAACTTTAGGTACTCCTTTATGTAATGTACCTAGTTTTGGGGATACATTCTTATTTTCAGTCTTGATTTACCCATTTATGCAATTTTCCATATCTCCTGTTAAACATGTTTTTGAAGCTGTTTGATAAACAGAAACCCAGACTAAATGACCAATGTACTGTTGCAACAGTTAATTTAAAGAAAGAGGGCACACATGTTCTATACCTCCCATTTTCAGAAGCAAAAGAAAAATTAGTCTGTGAGGTAGATTTTTTCAGTACCATTCACTGACGTCTACAGCTTTTATAGTGGCTTTGATAATGTGATTATGTTTATGTATCATTTTTGTCATTCAGTTTTTAAAACTCTTGTTTCATAGTAGTAATGGAAGTGGGAAGAGTCATGCGCTAACTGGGTGCCCAGATTTTTTTTGGCTGAATGTACCTACTTTTCAGTGTCTGCAGATTGAGAGGTATGACTAGGTGATAGGTTTATCAACACAAAATCTGTTGATATGTAGCAACAGTTTGGCAGTTGGCAGAGGGGGTTAAGGCTGTAATATGCAGTTCCTGATGTGCAGAGTTTGATTCCTTCAGCCCTCATTAACCTACTGTGTGAACTTCACCAAGTACTTAACCAGATAATGCTTGGGAGCAACTAGACATTTGGGCTTGGCTCCTCAATGGTCCCTGGAATGTAAGCTTAGTAACAACCTATGATAAGACACTTTATATCAGCAACAACAAATATAAAAAAATAGAATTTCCAACAGACAAACATACTAATAAATTGTCACAAATGGCTAAGATCTTTGGCTCCCATGCATAAGGTACAAGATTCATTCTTAACCTCCTGCCAGTTTCTATGTGGAATTTGCATTGCATGCCATCACTCTGTGTGGGATCTCTCCTAAAAATATGCAAGGTGTTTCCACCTCAAACTTGCCCCCAAAAATATTAATGGGCAGCAGCACAAACTTTAAGAGGTGCTTATCAGGGAGAAGAGTTGCATAGATCAACCAGATTAGGTATCAGCAATGCTCCTCTAGATAGGAGAGTATGGATCATGTAGTATATCTTATGGTATGTGATATCTGCTGGTCTTTCTATGTTGGTAAGACTGACAGGATGCTTAAAAACAGGATAAGGGAACATCTCTATGGCATTAGGGTCAGCTCCTCCACGAATGCTCTAGCTAAGCATGTAATGGCAGTAGGGGAAGACCACAATTTTTAAATTTATGGTAATAGATATTGTAATACCCCTTGCCAGGGAGGGAGACATCAGAAACTGCACTGAGGGGAGTGAAATGAAATGGATTTTAAGGCTTAGAGCAGATCAAGGGAGAGGTCTCAATGAAATAGCCTCCCCTGAAACCTATCCTGAAGTCCAGGAGGTTACATGTCAGTTGAGTCTTCCACCCTCTGTACTGTCTTAGGTAACATGAAGTTCTTGATGTGTATGATGAATTTATGTCAGATAAGTCCATCAATTTTAGTTTGTTCATGTGAAGTGCTATGAAATACTTATGTATAAATATTTATGCACAGAACATTTTTATATATGCATGCACTATATACATATATATATTTTTATGAAACCTTCAAGTTGAAAGTTTTCTATTAATATATGCATTTTATTCTATTTAGTGTTTATTTATCCATATATATGCATTTTTGTATGTATAGCATAGTCCTATTTCTAATAATGAATATAGAGTGCTTTATTGTAGTGTTGCTGCTTTAATTTCATTGATTTAATTAATTGAATAATTGCTTGAAAGCTTTGAATGGCTGCATCTGAGTATATTAGAAAGAGTTGTTAGAGTATGTGGTTTCATTGATAGCTTGAAGACACTACAAGCGAAAGTGCTTACCAGTGTGCACATTAAAGTTTTACTTCATTTTTACAACTGAATTTCTGGTGTTTTTGGTGCCGCATGGTTGTCTCTGCTGCTTGGCTCTACTTGGACTAAAAAGAAACAATGGAATAAAGACCTAATAGACCTACAAAATAAAACTGATAAAGTTAAAACAGATATTTAAAATGGCAATAAAAACTTGATAAAAGAAACAGAGGAGACAAATAACAGGTACTTAAGAGACATTACATCATAAAACTATGATGAATTTAGAGTAAATCAAAATGAATACATAGTCTATGAATCCCAGAAAACAGAGTAGATTATCAAATAGAATGAAAAAGATTATCAAATCTAGTCAACTAAATATATATATATATATATGGTTCCCATTCAGAAGCCTGAAACATCATAAGCCTGAAAATCAAAATCCTGAAACCAAAAGCCTGAAAATTCAGAATCCTGAAAACTCAAAATCCTGAAAGCCCAAAATCCTGAAAGACCAAAATCCTGAAACTCAAAATCCTGAAAACACAAAATAGACATACTGATGTCATTGTGGCTTTGCTATTGTTAGCCCTGTGGTGTTAGGTCATGCGTTGGGGTCAGGTAAGTGTGCGGTTTGTTTTATGTTAGGGTTAGGGGCGGTTTAAGTGAGTTAGGGTTAGAGCGCAGGTTAGGCATGTATGCAATAGTGACAAATATTGGGGTTAGGGGCGGTTTAAGTGAGTTAGGGTTAGGGCGCGGGTCAGGTGAGTGTGCGATAGTGACGGACCTTAGGGTTAGGGTCAGGGTCAGTTGGTAGATATTAGTGTCTTTATAGTGACATATTAGCATTATTTGTGTTTTCAGGATTTTGAGTTTCAGGATTTTGGTCTTTCAGGATTTTGGGCTTTCAGGATTTTGAGTTTTCAGGATTCTGAATTTTCAGGCTTTTGGTTTCAGGATTTTGATTTTCAGGCATATGATGTTTCAGGATTCTGAATGGGAACCATATATATATATATATATATATATATATATATATATATATATATATATATATATATATATATATATGTTCCAGAAATTTAAAAAAAAGTTTCAGATCTAAAAGGAATTTTAGTGGCATTCAAAACATACTTTAATTCTATTCATTTAAATTATCCAAGAATAGAACCAAAACGAAAAATAAAATCTTTAAGAAACATAATAAAAACAAATTAATAGGAGACCAAATAAAATTACTAAATAAATTAAAATTAAATAAAGCACCTGAAATAGATGGTATAGTTCCTAAAGTATATAAATTACCTAAAGAAGCTCTAACAATATTATTAAAAGTCTTTACATTAGTTAAAGAAAAGGAAAACATTCCCCTATCATGGAAATATACATTACTATCACTGATATTAAAACCCAATAAAAATGAGAAAAAAATGTTCATCCTATAGACAAATATCTTTATTCAATGTAGATTATAAGATTTCTATGGTAATACATGCAGATACAATTTAAAAGTTTTTTTTAGATGAGGATCATACAGGCTTTACACTAAACAGAAACATGTACGATAACATCAGAAGCACAATTACAGTAATTGATAATATAAAACAAGATATGACCATAGTAAGCTTCGACATTAACAGTGCTTTTGAGTCAGTCCGTTGGGATTATTTGATGCCAGCTTTAGAAGCATATGGTTTTTCAAATGATTTTTATAAAATTTATTAGATTATTATATGAAGATTCATTAGCTCACATAAAGACTGGACCATATACATCCAGATCAATTACAATCAACAAAGGAATGAAACAATGGTGTCCTTACTCACTGCTATTATTTGCTTTAGCATTAGAACCATTTGCTAATGTATTAGATTCAATGATTGTTTGTTTGTGTCCTTCGGCTTTTCCCAGTTAGGGGTAACCACAGCGGAACTCCGGTCCGCTAATGATTGGTAGTGGATTTTTACGTACCGGGTTACCAGCCCTGATGCACAACCTTCAACGAAGGCACGCCCCATTCACTTATGCCTCCACACAGAAGTCGCTCTAGCTGAGAATCGAACGGGACAACATCTTGCTATGAGGCGACAACGCTACCGCAGCACCACCACCACCGCAGTGTATTAGATTCAATGATAACACTAAAAAAAAAAACAACTAAATAATCAATTAAATTTGAAAATACAGTTGTTTGTGGATGATATTTTATGAACTGTAGATGATTATGGAAGTTAATTTAAAACTTTATTTAAGGCAATGGAACTTCTTCCAAAATATTCTGGACTTAAATTTAATGAAAATAAAACTATGATATTACCTATAAATTGGAATAAAATAATATAGATAAAAATTGTTCTAAATACATTCTTACAGATGATAGGTGAATATTTAAGCATTATGTCATCAACTGATATTACTGAAATAATAATTAACTATACTGGCATTTTAAATAAAATTAAATATCTTATAGATGGATGGAACAAATTTTTATACAGTGGAACATAGATTATATTTAATTAAAATGATTATTTTCACACAAATCTTATATCTTATTCAAGCTATTTATTTACCTCTTATGAAAGAACATATACACAAACTCAATAAATGATTGTTAACTTTATTGGTATCCTAACAGACCTAAAATTGCATTAAACCATCACTTAAAAATTGGACAAGGGGAATACATTTCCCAGATATAGAAATGTACACCTTATCTATTATTAAGACAATAACTTTATGATTAAACTCTGTACTGCAAGATGGAAACAAATACAAGGATACCTATGGTTAAAATCAAAACACTCTTTGCCAATTCAATGTACAGAATTATTGTTCAACAATTTTCATTGGTTGATAAGAGAATATATAATAGAAAATAAATAAATCTATTGGGTCCAAATATATATATATATATATATATATATATATATATATATATATATATATATGTACAATACTTTAAATACATCTAAAAAATATATAAATAAGAATCCAGGCTACAAAGAATGATTATACCTACTGCTTCCTATAGCATGTACACAAAATAATATTAACACTATTGATGTTTAAACATGATTAAACTAATAGAAAAAATATATATCGGCATCAATTAATGAATAATGGGAAAACATATTCTATGGAATATATTATGAGTAAATATGACATAAATAATGAAATGTGGCAAGAAATAAAAACATTGAGGCAATCTATTATTAATAATTTGAAGTTAATGCATCCATCTATTAAAGATGCTATACCCAAATTTATAGAATTTATGATAATGGAAAATCAAACATTAATAGAAAGGGGTCACTTATCTAAAAATTATAAGATGATAAAGAGCACAACAACATTTTATAAAGAAAGCTTTTGGGATTATTACAAATTAATAAGCAAACAGTAAAAATAATAAAAAATAATGTTAATGTCTGCAAAACAAACAACATATTCACTGCAATGGATTTTTTTTCTTGAAAATGTATTCATAGAATTTATATTATCCCACAAAAAATGGAATTAATGTTTAAATAAAATATTGGTTATTGGAAATGTAAATTGAACTTAAAGTAGATTGGCAACATATGTTTTATGAATTTAAATTGCTTAAACCTTACTGGGAAAACATACATTTTTTACAAACCGTTTTTAATGATAGATTTCTGTTAACTAAATGTCTATTTTTATTTAATATTCTAATATGCAAATGTGTACCTAGATCAAAGTATAGACTTTTATGGACTTTATTAGCTATTGCAAGAAAAGTGATCAGAATGAATTGGAAGGACAAAACTTCTCCTTTGTTTACGAATTTAAAAATGTACTTAATGTTTCTCATATGGAAATATCTACAAGCAAGATGATTAAACAATAGAATCACTTTGTACCATAATACCTGTATAAAAGTCATAGAAATACTTGGGAAAATAGACAAGACAATAATATGACATAAAAAGGAATCATAACTTCAAAGATTAATATTTGCTTTAGTAAAAGTAGACACCTATGTAAATAGTTATATTGTTTTAATTTATTGTTATGATTTTTTCATGTATGTAATTATACTATATTTTAGTCAGTTATGTATTGTTATACAATTTAAACTTTAATAAAAAATATTTGAGTAAAACATAAAAAACATACCTTATTCAAGTTAACACACAAGTTGCGAATTAAATACTATTATTTTTTGTCTTTCAAGGGGGAGTATGATGACAGTGAAATATATTTTGGATGTAAAAATTTGTAAAAACAAGAAAATTAATGCTTTCCACATCTACTATTCGTGGGTGAGATACTTAAATAGTATATTGCACTGCAAAAAAAATGTCATCTTTCATGGCAAAAAAGAATGTTCTCAAGGGGCAGATGATAAGGCTTTCACAAATAATATTAAAAAAAGACATTTTTATGATCAATCCCTGCCTTGTTAGTAGCATCTGACAACTGCCAGTAAAGCTCACATAAATCCAAGTAAGGAGTCCAGCTGGCCCCCTCCCTCTCAAAGAGAGAAATTTTTTCCAACACATAAAAAACACATTTTTTAAAATTCTAACATTTCTTTGAATGCTTACTTGAAGTATTCATATTATCTCCATTAGTAATAGCATATATATGCTGGGATATTCTTTAACTAAGGGCATTCTTTGTTTTGCCCACATAAAATGTCAGAGATGTTAAATAGTATGCTAGATAAACTACCCCTTTGTATTGCAAATGAACATACATTTAGGTGAAACTACCATAGGAAAATGTAATAATGGATAACTCACCCCCTTCAAAAATATACTTGCACTGAGCACAACTTCCACATTGAAACATACCTTTATTGGCTATGTATTCATTTTGTAACCCACCATGTCCCTTTGAAATGTATCTTCAAATAAAACGTAGTTTTGTGAACTACTTGTGGCTATCACCCAAACAGGCTTCCATGCATAGGGGCTCAGATAAACTTTTCTATTTCTGTTCTATAATCTTCTTAATTTCATCAGTCATTCCATCAAATTCACAAACCATGGCTTTGTAGAAACTGTCAGTCATTCTCTCTTTCCATTACCTACTTCCCTAGGGAAATTTAAAACAAGTTGCATTTTGAACACCTCCCCTTAAATTAATTCTCATCTTGTCAATTTTAATAGGAGAGAATCTATCCCAAAACCTTTTACCTAATACATCAGTTCCCTTAAAAATATTTTCTCATCTGATATAAAGTGTGAAAGCCTTATCATTTGTCCCTTGAGGACATTTTTTGCCATGGAAGATAAAAACATTTTGTAGTACAACACACTCTTGAGTAAATATGTCTCCTATGAATAGTAGATGTAAACCATTCATTCTCTCTGTTTTTTTTTTTTTACATACAACAAATATGTTCCCCCGTGAAAGATAAAAAATTAGTAGCACTATTAAACAAATGAATACTTTCTGACCATAAAGTAAAAACGTTATCAATGTAACATAAATGCAACTTAAAAAAATAGGAAAACAGGAAGAACAATATATCTCTTCCTACCACTAGATCATGATATTAGTGAAGATTGGGGCCAAAGAGGCTCCCACCACTACGCCAGTGATCTGCTTGCAGTATTCTTGTTCAAAAAGGAAGAAATTGTAGGATAAGTCCATGCTCTCTACCACCAAATTAATTATTTCCTGCCTTAAAGTAATACCATCCAGCAAAGGGTTTTTGAACCATTGTAGACCCAGAGTGTTGAAAATAAACAAAAAAAAGATCTATGACATCAATGACAAGGAACAACAATCCATCATCTTATTGAAATTGGTGCAATTCTTTCAAAAAATGCCAGGAGTCATTTAAAACCAAAATTGTCTTAACAAAAGAATTGTTTCAAACTATCATCCACAATTTTGGCTGCAGTTTATGTTTTAGAACCATCTGCTGCCACTATGAGTCAGAGGGGCGGGCCTAATATCAACTTATTAATCTTTGGAATGCCACATATATTCAGGATGAGTGGTTTTATAACTTTCAAATATTCAATTAAAGTATCATCTAGAGCTTGATTTCTTGTTAAGTCCTCCAATCATAGGTCAATTGTATGATATGCTATATTTATTTAATTTTTATTGATCTCAATAAAAAAATTCACTTTTATTCAAAATATTTTAACATTTTCTGGGAATAAAAACTATCCAAGACCACATTACTACCGTCTTCATCCATTTTTATGATCCTAATTGAACAGTTGTTACTTAACTTATTCAGTAATTTCTTCTCTTCAAAGGGGAAATTATAATACCTGCTTTTTTTAATTAACATTAGGGACCAGAAGTCTTAAATCCCTGTAATAATTTGATTTGTGTGTAGAAAGAGAGATATGTAATAATGCCCAATGACCACAACATGGTGCAATTTATTTACATATTTATTTAATGAGCTGAGGAGCTTGAGTTATGTGATGAAGTTCCGCTATAGGTTTATAGGCTAGCTGCAATTGCAGGTCATTTTACGCCTAGCCAGTTTATCTTTTTGTGCCCAAGTTAACCTATCAGTTTGGCTATAGACTGGCTTACCCATCCCATGGTCAATAATTCTATATTACCCCTAGTAAGAGTAACTGGGATCATACCATAGGTAATTTAATTTACTGAGAATGATAGCACTTATTAACTTTTTTATTAAAGTGTTTATATCCTCTTGTGGCAATTTTTTTTCCTTTCTAATGAATAAAAGTACCTGAGAAACTTGAGGTATTAACTTTTCTTAAGAAAGCCTCATAGAATTGTTGCAAAGTTCTGCAACGGCTTTTCTAACCTGATTATTGCTGAAGATTGGTGGCCTTGTCATTAATGTACTAACCCCAGACTGGAATACTCACTGTATGTCATTGCTCCATTGTTATTTTACAGCACTGCCCTGCTTCAAACAACAGAAAACAAGATCTTTAGATTTGGTCATTAGCCAGTTCAAATGAGCATCATTATACTTACATTCAAAGGTGCAAAATAGCTTTCAACTTTAAAAAAAGGTCTTCTTATCTACTTTAACACCTTTACCTTTAATAAATCAGAGGCACAACAGTTACCTTACTAATAGGCTTTTCAGGGTCTGACTCCAACTATTCGCTATGGTTCAGCACACCATTTGTAAAAGAATTGTCTAGCTAAAGAAACTATGTAGATAGTTGCATGGGTATGCATATTCACCCTTGGCTTGATTGGTCTACCCCCCCCAAGAAAAGGGGGTTAAGTCTGTGTTTGGGTATTGGCAAGGAGTACATGATTGCAAGGTTTAGTTGCCTTAGATTTTCCAATGAAACTGAAATAAGTAGGACAATGTGGAGCTCAGAAAAAGAGTTACTGCATAATACAGAATATAACTAAATGTGAACTCTAAGCAGCATGAGTTTAGGAATAAAAAAAAAAAGTAAAATTGACAGATTTTATTGTGAGATGCCCTGTTCAATGAATAGGCAAGATAAGAAAGGAAAAGGAAGTGAAGGGTGGTTGGTATCCACTCAAACTAAGATAGAGAAAGAAAACAATCCAAATGAAAAAAGTGCAACTCAGAAAGCTAAACAGAGGATGAATTTTGTTTAGGACTATATTATGTACAGGAAGACACAGAAGAAACTGCAGTGTCAGTATTTTCAGGAAAAGAAATTACACCCTCTCAGGTGGGTTAACTGCAGAAAGAAATTCTGAGTTAGCGGATGTACAGTTAAGCTGCAAACTTTAAGAAGGACCAGTGACAAAACTGTATTTTAAGTAGAACAAGAGCGAACATAACTACATTTGTATATCAGTATTCCCATTACTTCTTTTCCCCTATTTCAAGTTTAAAATGAGCTCTTACATACAGTGAAAAAAATAAAACAAATAAATTCTGCATCACCCACTAGTGCCAAAATGTTATCGTACAATGGTAATGAAGCCAGCCCATAGTCGCATGTTGGGAGGGGATCACCTGGAAATAGGCAAAACCTATGTAGGAATTTTAGAAAAATTTTACTGACCACACATAACAGAGACAGAGGACTTAGGTGCTTCTTGTCTAGAATGTCAGAAAACTGCACCCTATCCTGTATATAAAAGTCTGTTGATCCTAGTACCTATCATAGAAGTAACATTTTGAATGTATTGCAATGCACATCATGAGCCTATCAGTAAAATTCAGAGGTGTGCCTCAGTACAAAATCATTCTAATTAACTATACTACCAAATAAGTAGAAGCAGTACCATTATGCATAGCTAAGACTTTTGACAGGGACCTTGTAGTGTTATTTTCCAGAGTGGGTATCACTAAAAGTATACATACTGAATAAGGCAATCCCTTTATGCTGGGGAGTGGAATAACCATTGTGCGCCATACAGTTGGCACATAGCCTGAGGTGAGGCTATGACTGAACATGGTACTTAGGTGGTGTGCCAGTTCATTGCGTAGTTTGTGCAGTACGCAGCCTGGGATATTGTCTGGTCCCATGGATGCTGTGTTCTTGGCTTTGGAGAGTGCAGTCTTTACTTGTTCATCCATGATTACAGGGGCTTTGCATTCTTCTGGTATTAAGATGGGCCCTTTGAAGGGTGAAGGGGGGTAAAGTTAGCACTGACCCTATCTGCCAGGATGTTTGCAATATCAGTTGGTTCTGTATATTTAGTGCCATTGTGCTGTAGCTCAGAGCAGATCTGAGTGTTGCCATTGAGATTCTTCACATAACTGTAGAATGCTTTGTGGTTGTCTTTGGAATTAGTGGTGATTTTATTTTCATAACTGGCTTTTGAGGATTTTATGAGGGATCTCAGCTTCTTGCTGAGGCTGACCAGGGAGTTCCTCCAATCTTGGGATTTTACTCTTTTTTTGAAACAGCTTCTTCCTTCTGTTGTAGAGTTTGTTTATGGCAGGGGTCCACCAGATTGGCCTCCTTTTTTTGGAGGATAGCATCTTGGTTCTGTTAGGGATGGCATGATCCATGCACTTGCGTATGTACTTATACAGCATATTTGTGTAACATTCAGCAGTCGTACCTCTATTTTCCGTCTGCATGGGTGTTGTGAAGTTTGCCACTTCTGTCTTAAGAAGCATGAAGTTGGCTTTGGAATAGTTTTTGACAGTGATTTCCTTAATGGGGGATGGGGGTGGGATATGGGTGTCTAGGGTGATTAGCTTGTGGTCAGATCTGGCCAGCGAGGAGTTGATCTCTGGCATGGAACACCAGTTACCCATATTGGTAATGACCAGGTCCAGGATATTGCTGCCCCTGGTGGGGGTGTGAACAAGCCAATCCAAGGCATTGGAATTTATGAATTCCAGAAAACATTTAGTGAATGTGTTGGTACATGAGAAGCTTTCCCAGTTGATGGTGGGGTAGTTGAAATTGCCCATAATTATGGTATTGGGTTGTACCTTAATATTTTCCAGTATCTTAAGAAATGAAGAGTGGGAATCCTGGGGCATGGTGTGGGATCTGTAACAAGCTACAACCTGGATTGCAGATGTGCCCAGTGTTAATTGCACTTGGATAATTTCAGAAGCATTATGCTGAGCAACTAGCCTGGAGGTGTGGATATCCTTAATGAATATGGGCATGCCTCCGCCTTTAGTGTTTCAATCCAGGTAAGGTGGCTGAAAGGTGTGGTATGAATTATAGGCTGGTAATGCAGGGGTGCTCTCTGGAGCCTTGAACCAGGTCTCAAGGTGTCAATGTTCTCCATTTTAAGGAGTGCCTCGAGTGAGTGCATTTTGAGATTTAGACTTTTAGCACTGAGTAGCATTACTCTCAGAGTTTACTTGCTTGTACCTGTTACAGTGGTGAATTTAGCATTTGAACCTTGCCTAAAAAAGGCACTATAGGGGTGGCAAGAGCCTTAGCCAGTATCCGGAATCCCAGGGGCAACAGGTGCAAGCCATCTCTGGCAAAGCATCGTGGTCTGTCGACCATGTTGTTTCAGGCAGACAGATACTGGATCCCCTTAGAATGACACCAGAAGCTTAGGCAATTGTTGAAGTCAATCATTTTGTCGTTGTACTGTGGTATCACTCTGGGCAATGGCAGGATGCTACTCAGGGCTGGGGTCATACCTGCCTGGGCTACAAGTTCTGAGAGTGCATCTGAGAGCTGTCTCTTTTCATGTTGTCCAGGGAGGTATGTCTTAGGACATTCACACCAACATGGACAATGACATAGTTGTATTTGTACTTGTTGTGGAGTGGCCTGAGTGCATGCTTTATGTGGCAGATCCTGGCACCTGACAGGCAGCTGACAGTAACTTTCTCCTTGTTTAGCCTGGTGAGTGGGACATCAGTGAGCCTGTCTATAGAGTCACCTATGACTAGTGTGTTGGGTACGTTTTTTTTTTCTTTTTTTTTTGCCTTATGAGCTGAGGTTTTGTGGCACACTGATTTTGAGGGCTGTGTGTCATTTGGGTAGTGTTGGAGGGTGGTGGTTGTCTGCATTCCAGCTTGGGAGGTCTCTGTTGCTTGGGCAGATTTTTATCGAGAGCCTCTGTGAATGTGGGTGTGTGCTTTGTGTTTCTATGTGTGGGTTTTGGTAGTGTGGGTTTTGAAGGACTGTGTGCTGAGTATGGTGTGGTGCAGGTGTTAACCTTCTCCTCTTGACTGTCTAGTCCAGTCTTGGCTGGAGAGAGCTTGGCTTCTAATTTGGCTATACAAGTGCATTTCTCACAGGCTGTAGTGTTGGGTGGTAGGAGGAGAGGGTTGTCAGTGTACATGAGGCAATTGCTACATTTCCCCAAGAAGCCCATATTCATCAGGTGGACAGGAGAAAACACCAGGAGCTGACCCACGGGCATGCCAGGATAGGTGCTTATTAATTTAAGTACTAAGAACTGTTTTCCTCTTGACAAGTGAGGAAAGTCGAGTACTGTAGCAATTTGTAGTTTATTTAGTGCTTAGAGCAAGTGCTGAGCACAAGGAAACAGTTTTAAGTGCTGAAACTAAATTAACTGGCTAGTTCTAGCTATAACTAGCTAGTTTAACACCAATCCCAAGAACAGAAGCAGGCCACGGCCTGTTTGGTGATCCACAGTCTTGTCCCAGATGATACAAGGGTCTGCAGGCTTGTAGCCTTTTTCTGGTAGATGCATCGAATAGCAACAAGACCAATCAGGCATGTAAAGCACAGACACTCACTCTTCAACCAGAAAGAGTCAGGAATCAATGCACTCTGCTCCTACTCTCACCAGAATCAGACTATAAGCACAGATACTAAGCTGTCACCTATAAAGCAGTTATTAAGCTTTCTGGTGTTCAGCAGTCTCCAGGAAATAATCTAACTGCACTCCTTCTCTTACCAGGAGAAAACAGAAGCACTAATCCCAAGATGACTACTGAGAGGCAGAATGTGGGCTCTACAATAAGTGGTGGTCTTGCAATAGATGCTTAAAGGTAAGATGAAAAAATGGTTTATCCTAAACACTGCAATGTGCACTAGAGGAGTTAGATGTGAAAGTAGATAATTTAAGTTTTACCCATCTAAAAGTAAAGTTTTAGTGGAGAGTCACTATTGTTAAAACAGCAAGATAGATTGAAAGGGAGTGGTCACTTTTGTATTCTGGTACAATGGAATACAATAGGATGGCCAATAAATTTAAATAGTTGAAGGGGAGTGATTTCACAAAATGAAATTGTTGTGCTTACTCACACCAGACAGTAAAAGCAAAGAGGAAATTAGATATAAGGTCAAATTAACATAAGGGGCAAGCAACTAGAAAGACAGTGGTGTTTAAGAACACAACAGTAACCGGGTGGAAGGGTGGGAAAAATTTCTGTCTGACTCACAAGAGACAGAGCTGTGGTCTCTTTTCAAGTTTAAGTATGTAGTTAAAAGCAGAATACAAGTAAAACACAGTGTAAAGAAAACAAATCACAGTATATAAAATAGAAAAAGGCAATAAAGTAATGCAAAACATAACAAATAAAAAGCAAACTAACCTTTCCTCACAGCAAACTGTAGCAGAATCTGGGTGAGCTTTTGCAGTACAGCAAAACATTTACATGTTGGTTATGGAAAATGAGTGTATGACTTAAGCATGGAATTAGAATGTATACTGCAGCATGGCACTTGGGAATATTCTTACATCAGTCAGATTGATAATTTGAAGGATGACCTAAATATGTAGAATAGAAGAGCCCAATCAAAGCTAACCTGTGGACTGGAACCTGTAATGTTTATTTTTGGAGATGATAGTTAGTCCTTGGAATTTCCTTTTGTTAAAAGACTACCTATACTTTGAAAGGGACATTGCTTTTTTAAAGGTACGGTTTGATTTATTTTTAAACTAGAAAGCCAAGTGGACTGATAATCCATTTTATTGATTATTGAATAAACCCACGTCTTTGTTGTGTTTTTGTGTTAAGCCATGCCTTTTGTGTCACTATGGAACTCACTATATATATATTTTGTACAGTGTCATGTATATGTATATTGTAGAAAAGTATGGCAGATCACACCAAATAGTGTCAAAATTAATACAGATAGAAATAATGTTGTATTTGCATGTAAAGTATGTATGTAGAACTGCTATTTTAAATAAATGTTTCCTTTAAGCAAGGTATATAAAAGTGCTCCTTTAAGAACTAAGTGAGATTTTGTTGTGTTTGCCAGAAAATTGTTACCTCTTTAAATGAGAGTGTTGCATTAGGAGCAGAAAGAAACTTTGCTGTATCAGCTGCATCAGGTTTGTTTAATGAAATAATTAGTGATGCATAAATGGAAGGGTTAGAAAACCCCATGAAGAATGTTGCTGCTTTTCCTGAAGGAGGGCTTGAATTTTTAAACAGTAGCTCTGGAAGAGAGAGAGTGCAGACTGAATGAAGACCTGTAAGAAGATCCTAGGAAGAGGCTAGAGATTGTTTCTGTAATCCTGAAGCAAGAATTGTTGAGGGACTCGAGAGTCCTCCTTGTGTTGATCTGCATTGAAGGCAATTGCTATGAACTTTAAGCCTCAGAATTTTAGCTTGAGAAGAAGCTGCATCTTTATTATGCTCTTAAAGTGCATTGGTTTTCTAAGGCTGATGTCTTTGCTTTTTAAATATTCCACAATATGTGTATGTATAGACAGGTAGATGTGCAAACACACAGCATAAAGCACACTACTAAAGATGTTCTGTGTTATACAGAAGTACAAAAAAGCCTCGGTGTTCTCAACACCATGTAAATAGTGCAGTCCAGAAGATAGACATTTAGTACTGGTGTTTCTACTGCCATGTAACATTAAAATGTTGTAAAGTGTGTTCTGCAATGACCAAGAGTTGGGAATGGTTGAATGGTGTTAAAGCATTATTTTGAATGTTACCATGCTTTTCTATATTAGTACTTTTTTTCATTACATATCAATAATTAGTTAAAGGGGAACAATAAGATTGCATGCATATGTAGAAAGGGGTTGGATAATGCACTTTTCACAAACCAGGATGAAGTCGATTATCAGCACTGTTCTTCTTTCAGCTTTTCCTAGTTAGGGGTCGCCACAGCGGAACTCCTGTCCCCTAATGATTGGCAGTAGATTTTTTATGGTGCAGAGGTGCCAGCCCGATGCCCAACCTTCAGTGAAGGCATGCCCATTCACGCATGTCTTTCGAACACCATTAAACCACGGGGAGGACATGCAGACTCCACACAGAAGGTGCTCCAGTCAAGAATCGAATGAGAGAACCTCTTGCTGTGAGGCGACAATGCTACCGCTGCAGTTATCAGCACTAACAATAATAAATGCCTCTGATGTTCTAGCAGAATGCGTGGTAAAAATTCTCAGAGAATTCACTGTTTAACTGCAACCTAGTAAATGGTATTGGTGGAGTGACAGTGACAGAGGTGAGCTGTTCTTCTGTATGTCTTGTTAACTAACATGCTGATTCCAATAAGGTTTTAGTCGGGCATTTTTTGTGCTTTACCTTCTTGGGAAAATTTCAGTATGCAAACAGGTCATTTCACATTTTTGTAGATTAAGCCACAGTCCGCTGTAGCAAGATGGGTCTATTCTAAGCAAGGCAGATGTCTAATTTCTGAGGGAAAGTTTGAGAATAAGCTTGAATGTTTCTCACATAGTTTCAGTTAGTGCACCCAGCAGTATACATACAATTTAGAGTGAGACCTATATGTCTCACTAAACCTGTATTTATATTTCGCAAAACTTAACAACCTTAACTACTTTTTTTCAAAACACCTATATTGAATTATCACTTGTGACATAGGCAAATTTAGATTCTTATGAAAGTAATCAAACTGTATTAACATAACAAACATCATACTTAACATATATTGCTATATAACCCTAACTACTAACTAATAAATTAATTGCTACTTGAGCTTAACTTCCTGGTCAGGAAGGTGCATAGGGAGTTCACAGAAAAGGAAAGTGTTCCTACTACCCCTTGGACTCAAAGGTTTCAGTTCCCCTGGCTTCTCTTTCATTGCTTGATCTCATTAATTATTAATTTATAAAGAATTTCCCACCATCTCATTACCTTTCACAGACTTTGAGTTGCAGCATTTGTCAAGTTATTAATGCTTTATTGAAATAGCAGAGTAAAATCCGATCATATTGGTTATTGGTGTTTAGGCACTCATCTGAATATGGATTCTAACAGCTGATAGAGAAAAGATGTAAATTATCAAGCATCATCATAAGACGGATGGTTGTCAAACACCTTAACAACATTGATGGTCATTAAATACCATCACAGCACTGATGACGGTCATCAGACTAAGTCACAACACTGATGAAGGTCATCAAACGCCATCACAGCAATCACAACACTGACAGTTATCACCCTGCTGCTGACATTTACTGAGTTTATAAACCTCTACTTGGGGCTTCTTAAAGTGAGCCATATAATATAACACCCACATTCTGTTATCAGACAGACTAATGGGACTACAAATAAATGACAGGCTGTAGAGTTTGGTCAGTGTTCAACTCCAACTTTCTCCCACTTCTTCATGCCCAGGCATGGAAGGCTAGTTTAACACCATACATTATCTCCCATTCCTACTGCCCAGCAGTTGTTTAGTAGCTCCCATTGTAGTTGTTAACTAATTTTCCATTAACTCTGCCTCCCCTTTCCTACATTGAGGACCAAACCCCTATGTACTCTAACATTGTCACCCTGCACTGTTCTTGATGTGTCTATGTAAATTATTTGAAGTTTATTATTTAGTTGATACTTTTTTGACTTGGAAAGTCATACATTTTCAAAATGTGAAGGCCGCTGCTGCTTTAGGTGGCAAAATGTGATTTACTTTTTCTCTCAAGGTCAGTACCCATCATTAAAAACCAGATGTCAGTTTTTTTGCATTGATTGACGCGATTAATTAGCTCATCTTCTGTCATCATATCTTGATATACTGCTGCAAATTAAGGAATGTGTCACTGAAAGTTGACGAAGTAGTTATAATTCAACATGCCTGTTCTTATCAATCACAAGAACTTGGCTTTTCAAGAAACAGTCCATGTTACTGAGCATGTCTTCAAAATGTATTTTAAGCTTGATTTGTGCAAACTATTTGTGTCTGTGTGTGTGAAAATGGTTTAATGCCTGGAAAAAAATCATGTTCAACATTTGCTATGGGGATAATTTGACTCTTTCCTTAGAGTTCCACACTTTTTGTGTGACATTTCTTCATGTCTAGATTGCCTGGTATTGCAGTGTGTTTCACTTTATTTTCTTGCTGTTATAATACAAAACTATTGCTTGACTCATAGACAGAGACTGTATCTTGTATATCTTATCATATTCGATTCTGTCTGACAAAAACATCCATTAATGCTCTTTTACCTAGCCTAATCAGCACACAATGTTTGGAAGCACAATAGTGTAGTGAGAGCATTGCATCTCAAAGTCTGAGGTCTCCTGTTCAATTTTCAGCTGGGATACCTTATGTGCAGAGTCTGCATATCCTCTCCTTACTCACACTGTTTATTTTCCTTTTGTTACAGGTTTTCTCACATCCTAAGGACATACAGTAGATGGACCAGTGACAAAAAATCATATGCAAGTATGTGTGCGCTTGCACACTTTTGATGTAAAGTAAAGACTTGGCTATCTACTTAGATTCTTGACTTTACTAGTTAACCTTTTGGATAGTTGCTGTTAATGGAATCACTGTAACAGTTGAATATGTTAAGAATTTATTGTATGGATGTGTGTTTTGTTTAATTTGCTATCCCCATAATTATTTACTTTGTTGTATAAAAAGGTCAGTAAGGAGGTGTAAATGACATTAGCTGAAGTAATGTTTACCACAACACAAAAGACAAAATGCACGACATTGTATGTAACTATTTAACATAGTGAAATAATGCAGAGGCCATAGTTAGATTCAGGGACTGCCAGCATCTGTAAAACACAGTCTCACAGAATGAAAAGAAAAACAAAATCCTAAAAAGGTTTAAAGGTGATTAGGATAGTGTCAGATGTCAGAAGCAACTTCACAAGGCAACAGTGATGGATATGGAGGAATAGTTAGTACTTACACCATATTAGATGAATTCTCTTCTTACAAATCCAAATCTAAAAATTCCATTCTTTGGGATGATTACAGCTTTATTCCTGTAAACTGCATCTGCAAAATGAATATTGATGAAACATGGACCAAAAATTACTTTGCTAAGGATTTTAAGCCCCAGTGCATGCATTTTTAACAGAATATATTCCTTTGTGCAGGAATAATGTTTAGGACCCATATCAAAGCAAGAAGAATAAGTGATAGTGTTAGGGATAGTATGAGAAAGAAAATCTCATACAGAGTCTTGTTTGTGCTCAAATATGGTAATTGCTAGAAAATTTGCACTTTTGAAATAACCTAATGCTAAGTAGTTCACATCATTTAGGGCCATTATAAGTATATTATACAAAGAGTTGCCAGTCTGTATAAGGCGAATGCTCCTTTTAGACATCTCTTTGTATTTGTACACATTGTGTGTGTTTTTAACATAGAATTCTACCTTGTACCATTCCTGACTGTGACTTACTGACAAGTCCTTATTTACCACTATTGTTCCATCACCAAATTGGCATAGAAGCCAGCTTAATGGTTTATTTACTCCCAGACTTCCTTACTCCTTTTAAAACTGTGCACATCACATAGGATGAAAATAATTGACACAGACAGAGCAGATTAACACTTCTTCTTATATTGAAATTGGAGAATAACGGCTAAAATTTCTGAAATTAAACGTTCATGTAAATCAGCCTTAAATATGCATGATGTGTTACCCAGGAAACATCACAGTTCAGGAAAGAGCTAGTACATTTGCAAAGTGCATTAAAGGACCACTATGGGCCAACGATGGAAATACATATATTTTTTATCTTGCCATGATTTACTGCACCACCAAAGCTGCCTGCAGCAAATTAAGGCCTCGTTCTTAATTTTATTTATTTTTTTACTCTTGTCTGCTCTCATGGGGGCAGACATTCGTGATTCCTTTGGAAAGCTAAATCAGTCCCATAATGCATAGATTGTGAGAATAAATAACCCTACCATTTGTTGTCAGACTAGACTTCCATTCACTTAGAATGGAACACCTGCAGCTCATGCGTCATTGACTGGTCTGCACTGAGTTTTACAAATGTTCCTACTGATGTACTACATATTCTCTGAAAGAAGCTTGCAAAAGTGTCACCAAATTACTGAGCTAAAAAAGACTTTTCACAAGGAGAAGTTTTGCAAGTTTCAATTCCTGGCCAAGTTACTCCTCCCATCTCCCCTCCTTCAGTGGGCTACAGTCTCACATTTCCAGCTTGTGTAGATTCAACTATTTAGTCAGCTTTGCATGACAATAGACATCAAACAAATCACAGCCTGGTGTGCCACTAAAACTCATACATCTCTTCACTTCTGAACAGTATTTCCCAAAAATAAAAAAAAAAAAAAAGTACACACATACATCAGTCCAGAGTTTATGCCAATCTATCCATTTTTTAAAATGTGCTCAGTAAAATATTCAACTTGTAATGCATTCTGGCTGGTTATGTTTACATAGTTATTCTCTTACAGCATAACCTGAACTTGATAAAGTTTACAACAGTTCTCAGTTTCTTAACAATGACCTCCCAAGCCTCTGATGTAACCTGGTACTTTCTCTTACTATTGCTTTATGTAGTTTGTCTTAGTTGTATACCTGTAGCATGTCTCTCCTCCTCTCAGTCTCCTGGAGAAAACTTCTAAAGCAGATACTTGTATTGAAAGAATACCAACAGCTGTAGCAGGGATACCATACTCCAAAACAATGCACTCAAACATAGTACTGACAAACACAGGGGAATGTATTATGTCTGAATCAAGCAATGATGAAATCGCTAGGGTCTACACTGAGCACCCCCCCCCCATAAAATACATATACTCAGGTGAAAATTGACATCATATTTCAATATACTGTAAATACACAGATAAATACAAATATTAGTGCACATATATGTACAATAATATACATATGGCATCAATAAAATAAGATAAATACAATATCAATCATATCAATATATTAAGAAAATCAATCAATATACTAAGAACAATCCAAAACCAAAGAAAAAAACACTGAAGGAAGAAACATGTTTCTTTGATGCTGTCATCGAAATCCCACTCACTTATTCAGATATTAGACTAAATACAATATTATGTAGCATTGAAATGTCCTGACGTTATAAGTGCGACAGTTCATTATTCACTCATAAAGCAAATGTCAGAGTGGAAAAGTTCAAATAGTGGATAAGGAGGAGGAGAGGAAGAGTGAGAAAAAGTATTTGTTAGAAGAAATATTTAGGGTAGATATGGGAGGCAGAAGAAATAATGAGTAAAAGCGACATTACAAGTAAGAGAAACAAAACCAAAGAAAAGAAGAGATAGCCTGGACAGCAAGATTTGCAGCTGCAGACTGACTAGTAAATTGGTAGTGGGTTTGGAGAAAAGTTCGGTGACATTGAACAAACCGATTTGTCCACATTAACCATGTATCATTGTTTTGCTTGTGTGTGTGTGTGTGTGTGTGTGTGTGTGTGTGTGTGTGTGTGTGTGTGTGTGTGTGGTGTAAAAGAACTAAAGCCAACTCTGGGCTCCTAAAAACAGAGGTGGCTAACTTCACGGCACTCATGCAAATGGAGAATAGTGGCATGACCACTGAATCATACACCAATGCACCGTACAAACACATACACAAATGCATGGATCTCGCCATATCCAATAGAACCAAGATGCTCTCCTCCAAAAAAAAAAGGAAGGCAATCTGGTGGTCCCCTGCCATAAACAAACTATACAACAGAAGGAAGAATAAGGTAAAGTTCCAAGACTGGAAAAACTCCCTTATCAGCCTCAACAAAAAGTTGAGATCCCTCATCAAATCCTTTAAAGCTAGCTATGAAAACAGAATTGCAGCAGATAGTAAATAGAACAACAAGGCAGATAACAATATGCATCACACTTCTACACTTTGCCTTCACATCAAACTTCAAACACACTACCTATCCATGTTTCTCTTCTATAACCCATGAGCTGCTCTCTTCAAAGACTACCCTCCTATTTAATTTCAGAGTAATTCCCATCCTACCCCATCCTCTTTTCCCTCACCCCCACAGTCATCCAAATACACCATTTATCACCAGCTATACTCACCCTATTTAACCAACTATATTAGACTCATACTAGACAGGCTCTCACTGTCTCTCTCTGGGGACATCCACCCCAACCTTGGCCTACCATCGCCACACCCAACTCTCATCTCCATCTACCACATTCCCCCATCCCAAAGAATTTTTGTTTTATTACAATCTATGCCCAAAGCCTTAGAAATAAAATCCCCATCCTCCACACTTGGCTCTCCCATAACCAACTTGACACTGTTGCCATCACAGAGACCTGGCTTAATTCTAATATAAAAAATACTGAAATTCTCCCACCAGGTTGCCAAATGCTATGTTCTGACAGACCCAGCAAAAAAGGTGGCGGAGTGGCAATACTCTACTCCTCTTCCTACACTGTTACTCCCTACACCAAAACCCATTCCTAAATTTGCCAATTCTGAACTCTGTATTACCCTCCTTAAACTAAACAAATACAGATCCATATGTATTGCCGCCCTCTATATTCCTCCAGGCAACAACATCCCTATACTTGAAAACATACTTTCCTAGTTTTCAACCAACATCAAAAACGAAACAGTTATTTTAGGTAACATAAACATAAACTGGGCCATAATAAACTCTGACTCCCCCTCCCTAAATATCAACCTCTACAACTACACCCAATTAATAAACTCTCCTGCCAGGCCAAACAAAGGTGAAACCACTGGTACCATCATTGACTGGATCTTACTGTCTCATCCTAACCTTATCTCAGACACTGGCACCTTTCCTGACTCTCTCAATGACCACCTGCCTGCATTTGCTGACCATCACTCCTCTCCCACTCAAAAGCTACACCACTATGTACAATCTCGGAACCTCTCCAATTTCAACCCACACATATTCATAGACTGCCTAAAAGTAACAGATTGGTCACACTTAAAAGCCTTGCATCTCAGCAATGCCATTGATTACTTTAATAAAACCTTCCTGAACCTTCTTAACAACCTTGCTCCACTAAAAACTAAAAGAGTTAAAACTTTATCCTCCCCTTGGTTAACCAAAGAAACTAAACAAATCATGCACCTAAGAGACAAAAAGTGGAAACTTTACCATAAAAATAAGTTGCCCCATGTCCTAACAGAAGTCAAACAACTCCATAACACTGCAAAAAAGCTAATAATCAGGGATCGAAAATCATACTACAATAAACATCAATCAGAAAGTGTATCCAACCCAAGAAATTTCTGGGACTCTTATCTCCTCCCAGGAAATAAGGATAATCCATCCCCTACCCTAAACCTTACTGATCTAAAAAATACCTCTAGCTTCAATACATTCTTCATAGAATCCAAAGCTAGACTCACCACCAGCTTCTCTCACCAATCTCAACCTCCTACTCCCCCAACCAAGCCCTCTACATCTCCACACACTCTGACTACCCCTACTCCTACTTTTAGCTTCTCTCCTGTCTCTATAAGCAAAATAAAGAAGCTCCTTCAACTCAAACTATGCTCCCGTGCCTCATATAACTTACCCACAACTTTCCTCAAATTGTCTGCAGACAGCATTGCCCATACCATCTCTATCTTAATAGACCGATCCATACCAGAATCATACGCCCACTCACTATGGAGACACGCCTTTATCAATCCACTCCATAAAGGAGGCAAAAACACTGACATTTCTAATTTTCAGCCCATAGCTATCCTATCCTCACTATCAAAAATCATGGAGAAATGTATTCAATCTCAAATTATGTTCTATATGACCCAAAACAACCTACTAACCCGTACACAACATGGTTTCCGTCAAGGGCGTAGTACCATCACTGCCCTCCTCTCCTTTCTAGACTCCATAAACCTTGCTAGTGACCATGGAAAAATAGTTTCTACTCTGTTCCTTGACCTCTCCAAAGCTTTTGATACCGTTTCTCACCCCTTACTATTATCCCAACTCTTCTCTCTCAACCTTTCCTCCGGTACCATCACCTGGTTCACCAGCTATCTCTCTGAAAGACAGCAAGCCATCAAATGGAAAAACTCATTCTCTTCCTTTCTACAGACATCTACTGGAGTTCCCCAGGATTCCATCCTAGGCCCTCTCCTCTTTAACAACTTCCACCAGTCTCTCTCTGATGCCACACTAATTCAATATGCTGACAATTCATCATAGATCCATAGTAATCACCTCGCCTTAAATGCCAATAAAACAATGTTAATGATCTTCTCCCCATCCAAAAACACCAATATAAACAGAAACTCTTACAGTGACTGCTCAGAGTAACAGCTTCACAGAAATCGTATCACATACCAAACTGTTCGGTGTCATAATTGATGAAAAACTAAAATTTGGCATCCATATCGAAACTAATATCAAAAAAACACCAAAAACTAGGTCTCCTGTATAGACTCCATCATTACCTTACCCCCTCCACCAGACACACCCTAACCTCTACTTACCTACTTCCCTCTTTTATGTACAGTGCCCCCCTATTCACTAATCTTCAGCTAGGCTTACAGGCCAAGTTGGAAGCCTGTTACAATAAAATCTCCAAATTTGCCACCAACTCCAGAAACTCATTGCATCACTGTCTCTCTCTCTCCACTCACTGAAATGGCTTGAACCTCCTAACTACCTCAAACTCCTTAGACTTACTACTACTCACAAGCTCTTATTCAAACCTTCTAGTTGTCCTTCTCTGTCCACCTCTTTAACCCCCTACATTCCCAACCGTTCTCGAAGATCAGAAAACCACAATCTTCTGAACATATATAAGCCTCATCAACCCCCTGACCACCTACTATTATCCTGCTCCCTAGTGAAACTCTGGGATTCTCTCCCTACCACAATTCAAAATACCCAGAGCCACTCAAACTTCAAAACTCTTCTCCAATCTCGCCTTCTTTCAAAGTGGGAATGTTCTGTATCTCTACCACATAAACTCTAACACCATCTACCATGCACTATATACCTCAGATTTCTATCACTGTGCTCTCTTACCCTTTACCTCTACTTCCTCTCCTACCCTATACCTCATAAACTTCCCCCAACCCACTCTCTTTCTCCATAATATACCACCTTTTACCTCTCTGTCCCTCTCCTCATATTTCTAACTTAAAAAATAAATAAATAAATGAATAAAGCTTGTTTTTTTATTTGTACATAAATGTTTTACTTGCATGTTTTTTTAATCTGAAATGTGCAACTAACTCTGGGCAAGACCGCAATCCAAATTGTAGCTTGCTACAGACCCCCCCACCATGCACAGGATTCACACTCCTCATTTCTTGATACACTGGAAAATATTAGGGTACAACCCAACACCCTAATAACGGGTGATTTCAACTACCTCACCATTAACTGGGAAAACTACTCATGTACCAACTCTTTTGCTCAACGATTTCTAGAATTCATAAATTCCAATGCCTTGGATCAACTTATTCACACCCCCACCAGGGGCAGCAATATCCTAGACCTGGTCATTACCAACATGGGAAACCAGTGTTCCACACCAGAGGTCAATTCCTCGTTGGTCAGATCCGACCACAAGCTAATCAGCCTAGACATCCACATCCCACCCCCACCCCCAATTAGGGAAACCATCGTAAAAAACTTCTCCAAAGCCAACTTCACACTTCTTAAAACAGAAGTGGCAAACTACATGACACCCATGCAGATGGACAATAGAGGTATGACTGCCGAATCCTACACAAATGCACTTTATAAGCACTTACATGAGTGCATGGATCATGCTATCCCTAATAGAACCAAGATGTTATCCTCCAAAAAAATGAAGCCATTCTGGTGGTCCTCTGCCATAAACAAACTCTACAACAGAAGAAAGAAACTGTTGCAAAAAAGAGAAATCCCATGACTGGAGGAACTCCCTGGTCAACCTCAGTAAGAAGCTGAGATCCCTCATAAAATATTCCAAAGCTAGTTACGAAAACAAAATTGCCACTGACTCTAAAGACAACCACAAAGCATTCTATAGCTATGTCAAGAATCTAAATGGGAACACTCAGATCTGCTCTGAGTTACAGCACAATGGCACTAAATATACAGAACCAACTGATATTGCCAACATCCTAGCAGATAGGTTCAGTGCTAACTTTACCCCCCTCTCACCCCCTAAAGGGCCCATCTCTATACCGGAAGAATGCAAAGTTCCTATAATCATGGCTGCACAGGTAAAAAACACACTCTCCAAAGACAAAGAACACAGCATCCATGGGACCTGACAATATCCCAGGCTGCGTTCTACACGAACTACAGAATGAACTGGCACCCTTCCTAAGTACCATGTTCAATCATAGCCTCACCTCAGGCTTTGTACCCACTGAATGGCGCATCGTGACAGTTATCCCACTCCACAAAGGGGGAGCCACGATGGACCCCAGGAACTACCGCCCCATTAGCCTGACGAGCCTGGTCTGCAAGGCCATGGAACGTATCATCGTGGAACTCATAAACAAAGACATTGGTAATCTCCAAACTCTGGACCCTACCCAGTTTGGATTTGTAAAAGGCAGATCATGTCTCCTAAACCTGATTGACTTCTTTGAAGCAGTCACCAAAGCCACAGATGAGGGTAAAATGGTTCACACAGCCTATCTAGATCTCGCCAAGGCTTTCCACACCATCCCCCACTCTGGAATTATAGATAAGCTCGCTAAACTATGTATAAATCCCTATGTCACAAGATGGGTTGCCAACTGGCTCACGGACAGGGCCCACACTGTGAAAGTAGCGGATTCCAAATCCGACATCAGACCAGTGACAAGTGGAGTACCACAGGGTTTAGTCCTGGGTCCTCTCCTGTTTGGTATCTACTTCTCTGAGGTGCAGGCCAACATGGAAGGTATTTGGCTAACAAAGTTTGCAGATGACTGCAAACTAGGATCCATAATCGAAACTCCTAATGATGTGGACAAACTACAAAAGGGCCTCACTGAGACAGATACCTGGTGTCAAAGCCATGACCTGAAGCTCAATGCCAAAAAGTGCATTGTCATCCCCTTTGGTAAAAACTCTCTACCCATGAACTACCACATAGCTGGTAGTCTACTTAATGCCAAAAATGTGATAAGAGACCTTGGGACACAGGTGGGCAGTAGACTCTCCTTTGATAATCACAACACCACAGTGGTCAGGAAATCCTTCTACGTGGCTCATCTCATCACAAAAGGATTCTCATCCAGAAAAAAAGAGGTAATTGTTCCCCTCTACTCATCACTCATTAGACCCATTATAGAGTACAACGCCCCTTTTGGTATGTACCTCACAACACATCTACAACAACTGGAAGACCACAAAAATACCTCACAAAGAGGATTGCTGGCCTCAAACAGATGCCCTATGCAGACCGTCTCAAAAAACTACAGCTTTACTCCATCGCATATTGCCTACTCAGGGGCGATCTCTGCCTAACATACAAAGCTATGTCAAACCCAGAGCTGTTGCACATGCTCCACTTAAAGAAATCCCAATCCCTCCGAGCTACATGCTCTAGGGACCTAAACCTTGTCACCACAATAAACAGAACATGCTGGAGGGATAGATTCCTGTCCCAGAGACTTCCCATACTCTGGAACAGACTACCTATCTATGTCAAACAGAGCTCCTCATTAGCACTCTTCAAGAAAAATCTTGATGACTGGATGGGAAATGGGAAATTCATCCCAGGGATCACTTCTGTAGCTCTGATCGACAGGGGCACAGGAAAATAATTCTCTTGGGTGGTGAAAGCCAGGGTGTATTTTTTGGCTAGGCTTGTATGGGCCCTAGGGCTGATAGCCTAGTACCTACCTATGAACCTAAATGCCTGTACTTTTAATATGTTTAGACTACATGAGCCTCACTTTTGTAAATCATTACCGAAGATTTGAAATGTTGTCTTTTTCTTAACAAATTGTATATTATCTCTATTTTTCACTGTTCTACTACTTTATTTACTTTTATATAACTATTGCAAAATTGTCTATATCCTGTGGAGCTTTTCTCCCTGGGCCTCAACTGAATATGGGCTCTTCCAGACCCAGTGGACTATCTCTGTCAACAAATGGTAATAAATTAAATAAGGCCTCCTATAGTTATGTGAAGAATCTCATACGTTCATAGATTAGTACTAAGCTAACTGCCCTTGCAAGCTATTTTAAGTTTAGCCAATTATCTGTTGTGAGACTCAAACCCTGCACCTTGTGTTTATAAGTCAAACACCTTAACCATTAGGCCACCCTCCTAACTCTCCATGGCAATGCCCAGATTTGCTCTGAACTACTGCACAATGGTGCCTCCTATAACAAGCCAACATATTGCCAATATACTGGCCGACAGATTCAATGCCAAATTTACCCCCCCAAGGACCAATCACAATACCAGTAGATTTGCCAGGCACCAGTATTCTGCTGCACAGGTTAAAACAGCACTGTCCAAGGCCAAGAATACAGCTTCTATGGGACCTGACATTATCCCTGGCTGTGTTCTACATGAACTACAGAGTGAGCTGGCACCATGCCTGTGCGCCCTGTTCAATCACAGCCTCACCTCAGGCTTTGTCCCTACCGAATGACGCACTGCTACACTCATCCCTCTCCACAAGGGAGGAGCAACTACAGACCCTGGGAACTATCGCCCAATTAGCCTCATCAGCCTGATATACAAAGCTATGGAACGTATCATCATGGATCTCATAAACAAGGATATAGGGAATCTCCAAACTCTGGATCCCACACAGTTTAGTTTTGTGAAGGGTAGATCATGTCTGCTCAACCTGGTTGACTTCTTTGAGTCAGTCACCAGAGCTATGGATGAAGGCAGGGTGGTTCATACAGCCTACCTTGATCTGGCCAAGGCCTTTGATACCATTCCCCACTTGGGAGTCATAGAAAAACTCACTAAGCAAGGCATCAACCCCTATATCACTATGTGGGTTGCAAACTGGCTCACAGATAGAACCCACAGTGTGAAAGTAGCTGACTCCAAGTCAGACTGCTGATCTGTCATGAGTGGAGTCCCACAGGGTTTGGTCCTGGGGTCCTCTCCTGTTTGGTATCTACTTCACTGAAGTCCAGGCTAACACGAAGGGTCTCTGGTTGACAAAGTTCGCAGACAACTGCAAATCAGGAGCTATTATAAACTCCCCAAGTGATGTTGACATTCTGCAGAAAGGCCTCACTGAGACCAACGACTGGTGTCAGAACCATGGCCTTACTCTCCATACCAAAAGATGTGTCATCATCCCCTTTGGGAAAAACTCTGTTCCCATGAATTACCACATTGATGGTAGTCTACTGAACACAGAAGGCATTGTAAGAGATCTGGGAACACAGGTTGACAGCAACCTCTCTTTTTGACCACCACACTGCCACTGTGGTCAGAAAGGCCTTCTATGTGGCACATCTCATTACTCTCATTACACATCTCAGGAAGAAAAAGATCATTGTCTCCCTCTGCGCTTCCCTCATTAGGCCAATCATTGAGTGCAATGCCCCATTTGGCATGTACCTCACTAGACACCTGCAACAACTGGAAAGGACACAAAAGTACCTCACAAAGAGGATCCTAGGCCTTAAATACTTGTCCTATATAGACAGACTCAAAAAACTCCAACTATTCGCTGTCTCATATCGCATACCATATATTGTATACAGGAGGGGCCCCAACTTCAAAAACATTTTGGAGTGACAGCCAGTAGCCACCAGTGTGGGTAAGATGTTTCCTTGCGGCACATGCAATCAGTGCTGATATGTATATAATGTGTCAACTATAAAAATAGGCAATAAGAAAATCCAAATTAGGGGTAGATATAGCTGTTATATACAAGGGGTAGTGTATGTTGCATGGTGTTCAGAATGTCCAACATTTTATGTTGGAAAAACTGAACGTAAACTTTCCCAGAGAATTTATGAGCACATCTATGGCATCTCTCATAGTAAGGACAGAAATGCGTGTTTTAAGCAAATTTCCTACTCACAGTTTCACATTTCTGGTAATGAACCAGGTTATTAAAGATCCTCTGGGAGGAATCTGGAAATTAGTCTTAGAAAATAAAGAGACCTGGTGGCAAATATATCTGAATGCTGGATACCCCCCCGGGGCTAAATGAAATGATTTCCATCAATAGCCTCCTTAAATTAAAAACATATGACAGGTAGTTCATAATACTTGTATTTGGATATAAATATGTGTACATATATGTTATAAATATAAGTAAGAAACATGGTCTAAAATGGAATCATTGTTTTTTATTATTCATGATTTTTTAAATTTTGTGTTGGAGCTGTTATCGGCTGCTGCATTGTGTGATGTTATGTAATGTCAATATATAAGAATTGTTTAATGTAAGAAGGTTCATCTGAAGAAGTTTGGTAATTTATCAGACAAAAGCCCTAATAAATTGTAAAAAGTACACTTTTGCCTTTTTTCTTGCTGCCAGCCAGTTGGTTTTTATTTGGTATACTTCATTTTTGTGTTTGGTAACAAGAAATCTGGACAAAGCCATAAATAATGGGGGACATAGGCCCAAAAATAGGGACATTTTTTAAAATATTGCTCTTACAAACTTAGAAAGTTGATAAGCAGGTTTAGCATTAGCGTGAATTTTCTTAATGATATTAAGTCTGAAAATTAAATGCCTGTCATTATGTCAGTATGATTTGCCAGTGATTTGACAGAAAACTGCAATTTTATGAAAAATGGACAAAAACTGAGACAAAAAATCTGGACTTTCTGCTGAGAGGTATGGATGGGAGTCCTGAACTGACATCCATCAGTCGTTTTCATTTTCCAAAGCCATTACAGCAGTGTTTGAAGAGAGGTGGTAAATGCCTTAAATTTGACTGGTATGTTCTGTGGGTGAGGGTAGCTGTGTTTGTGGAAAGTGGAGGTGTGCCTTTGTAAGTGTAGTGTGAATGTTATGCATTATGAAATGTAGAGATTAAGAATAAAATTGTGCTCAGTGTAGTCTCTAGTGATTTCATCATTGCTTGATTCAGACATAATGCATTCCCCTGTGTTTGTCAGTACTATGTTTCAGTGCATTGTTTTGGAGTATGGTATCCCTGCTACAGCTGCTGGTACTCTTTCAATACAAGTATCTGCTTTTGAGGTTTTCTCATGGAAGTCTGTTGCTGAGAGGAGGAGAGACATGCTACAGGTATTCAACTAAGACAAACTACATAAAGCAATAGTAAGAGAAAGTACAAGGTCACATCAGAGGCTTGCAAGGTCATTGTTAAGAAACTGAGAACTGTTGTAAACTTTATCAAGTTCAGGTTATGCTTTAAGAAAATAACTATGTAAACATAACCATGTCAGCAGCCAGAATGCATTACAAGTTGAATATTTTACTGAGCACATTTAAAAAATGGATAGATTGGTCTAAACTCTGGACAGATGTGTGTGCTTTTATTTTTTGATTCCTGAGAAATGCTGTTCAGAAGTGAAGAGATTTATAAGGGAACCATTTTAGTGGCACACCAGGCAGTGATTTTTTTGATGTCTGTTGTCATGCAAAGCTGACTAAATAGTTGAATCTACCCAAGCTGGAAATGTAAGACTGTAGCCCACCGAAGGAGGGGAGATGGGAGGAGTAACTTGGCCAGGAATTGAAACTTGCAAAACTGCTCCTTGTGAAAAGTCTTTCTTATCTCAGTAATTTGTTGACAATTTTGCAAGCTTCTTTCAGAGAATGTGTAATACATCAGTAGGAACAACATTTGTAAAATTCAGTGCAGACCAGTCAATGACACATGAGCTGCAGACTCTCAAACTTGGCAGTTTTTTCAGGTGTTCTGTTCTAAGTGAATGGAAGTCTAGCCTGACAAAAAACGGGTAGGGCTATTTATTCTCACAATCTATGCATTATGGGACAGATTTAGCTTTTCAAAGGAATCACAATGTCTGCCTCCATGAGGGCAGACAAGAGTAAAAACAAAATAAAATTTGGAATGAGTACTTATTTTGCTGCATGCAGCTTTGGGAGGTGCAGTAAATCATGGAAAGATAAAAAATATATGTTTTTTTCATCATTTGCCCATAGTGGTCCTTTAAAAGGCTGGCCTGATGTGCATGTGCATCTGCAAACTGCATTAAAATGCTGGCCTGATGTGCATGTGCATCTGCAAGCTGCATTAAAAATGCTGGCCTGATGTGCATGTGCATCTGCAAACTGCATTAAAATGCTGGCCTGATGTGCATGTGCATCTGCAAACTGCATTAAAATGCTGGCCTGATGTGCATGTGCATCTGCAAACTGCATTAAAATGCTAGCCTGGTGTGTATTTGCATCTGCAAACTGCATTAAAAGGCTGGCCTGATGTGCATGTGCATCTGCAAACTGCATTATAAGGCTGGCCTGGTGTGCATTTGCATCTGTAAAGTGCATTAAAATGCTGGCCTGATGTCCATGTGCATCTGCAAAGTGCATTAAAAGGCTGGCCTGATGTGCACGTGCATCTGTAAACTGCATTAAAAGGCTGGCCTGATGTGCATGCACATCTGCAAAGTGCATTAAAAGGTTGGCCTGATATGCATGTGCATCTGCAAACCGCATTAAAATGCTGGCCTGATGTGCATGTGCACAACTGCATTAAAGTACTGACCTGATGTATGCAAATCTTAAAAAGGCAACATGGTCTACAATACTGTAACAAATATAAAATAGTTTCATTGTCATACTGCACAATTTGTTACTGTCAATGAATCACAAGTGAATAGGGTTCCACCTGTAAAAATTCCTCAGTCAGTGGTTTATATTGAAAATTAACACTGATACAGTTTCTAAATAAGTACTGGCAATCATTTGTTTTGTGGACCTTTCTCTTTTCTTTATGCTTGAGGACTGTGGAGTTGGTATATCTAAATATGAGGGAGTGTAGAGGAATGCAGATATTGGTTTCCATAGAGAATTATCACTGATAGAACTTCAAAGTCAGTCATTACTTTTTGTCAGCATTTCATGCTTGGAAGGAATGCCTTATTGACTCGCTTCTGTTCGCTTGCTTTTTTTGCTTAAACTCAGCAAATTCTATCCTTGTTCAGTTGGAAACAAATTTAATGATATGTGCTATATATCCCTTGCACTACTTTCTGTAAATATGTTCTAATGTTTTAAAATATTATCCAGTCATTGAGACTCAAGTTAAGTGAACTAACACATTTATCTAATGGTATTATTTTTAGAATTTTTAAACAGTCTGACCAGAAGATTAACTCAGATTCATGTCGAAGTAGCGTATTGTGCAATTTTGCTCCACCTAAAAAATTTGAAGTAAAAGCAATGAAAAAAGGTGTAAATAAGTATTTTTTTAATTTCAGTATTTGTTTGTTACTGCATTTTCAAATGTCTCTTAAGATTGTACTAATATATGGTGATCCTGTAATGTGTATTGTTTTAGCAAGTATATCATTTTTAAGATGCTGTGTTAAATCCCTTATTTATTTATTTATTTATTTATTTATTTATTTATTTATAAGCATAAGCTGGGACAACAAATTTTTGTCCAAGAAGGATAATTTCATGCATTAGTTTCCATCTTGTTTTATAGTGGGAATCAATCCAGTAGGATATGATCTTAAATAATAATGCTATTGAGTGTCTGGAAGTCCAGTACCACCAATATCTAGTGATCTAATATGACGATTTAAAGTTATTCTTGCTTTACCAGGGAACTATAACAATCTTAAAAGTAAGTTCTTAATAATCCTTTGAATGGCTTTAGTGGGAATTAAAGTGTAAGCCTGAATAATGTAAAGCAGTTTAAGAAGGAGTATCATTTTTGTCAATTGTAATCTATCTTCAAATGTATATAAAAAAAATACATGTTCATAGTGATATAACATTTCTGAATAAATATCTTATCTTTAAAGCGATTGGAGTTTAAGTTTTTGGTGATAAATATTTAGCTTAAATCTAGGTTATATTTTTGATCTATATTACTTGGGACTACAGCCCTCCTGAGGTTAAATAGAGAAGGAAACCAGGCTACAGGTCCACCTTAACAGCAGTAGCGATGTGCATTACCATAGCAAACAGGATGCCCTATGTCACAAGATAGTCCAAGAACAAAGCATGCTTAGAATGTTTGGTCATCCAGAACTTTCCATGAAGTGTGTATGCCTACAGATAAATGGCCACCTGGAGAAGACACAGGAGTGATGTCTGTTTAAGTGACTTGCTGAAGGCCAAACAGTAGGCAAACATGAGCTGAAAGAATAGAGAGTTATCTTTGCATGTTGTCTGCATTTCACAAGATATACAACATTCTTGTGATGTTTGTTAGTCTCCCTCCTATTCCAAGCAATCAGTTTTAAAATTTTAACCACTGGCAAAGGATGACTCCCCCAGACTAGCTGTTTTCAGTAATTTTTTATATGGAATCATACAATATGGGGACATGTCAACATTGTGATGGGAGCAGTAATGAATGTTTCACCCCTTTGTCGATAGTTAGAAAGAATTACAAGGATTATGAATTGTCCCCTCAAAGAAGAAACACTTGCAGTATTAGAAAGCCTTGACATTGTACTCTAAATATGTTTTAATTTGGAGTTTACAGAAGGAGACTGTGGATGTGACAACCTTCAAACAATCTGTGTCACAGATATTCCTACCCTTTGGTTTTGGCAATTATCTCTACAAAGCCTGTTACAGAAAAAGTTTATCTTGTTAATCAATGGAATAAACGTAAGTGTCTAAACCCAGACAAATCATGGTATCCTGCTGTCAGCAACCAAAAAACATGTGGAAGATTGCATTACTATGGAAGAGGCCTGCTTATTTCATTTGCTAAAAGTAACACCACTTGATAGAGAGACATGCTGGAATATGTTCTTCACTACCATGCTCCTTGTGATCCCTTCTAGGCAGGCAAATTATCAACTACAACCAAAGGCTGATTTGGATTCTGAGCAAACATGGACTTCTGTAATAAACACTGAGTGATATTTTCTTTTGCAGACCCCATTCTAATGCTTTTACCCAGTCACATTTTATATTGCTTTCACTTTTAACATTAATTTTGTTAATACCTAAGTTTGTCTTATTACTGGAACCAATTGCTCCAATAATTATATGCCCGCATGGTCACAGTTTCAGTGATGAAGTGTTCTGCCATACCTCTAAATACATCACTGTTCAGTTCTCCACCGTTGTCACTGAATATCTTCTGTGATGGGCCATAACTAATTATCTAGCACTTAAAAGATTTTTTTTTACAAGTGAAGATGGTTTCAGTTCATGTGCTGAATTGTGTGACCTGGTCAGGAACGTGGAAGTACCATCTGCCATGGTCAAGTTCATGGAAGGTCATAGCACTTTTCTTACTGTACTCAAGAAAGGGCAAAAATGGTCTAGATCAGTGTCTGCTATAAGCAAATCGCACTATTGTTAATATATACAGGATTATGATCGGGTCACCAATTCTAACTGACTTGCATGTTCACGATGTGGATACCATGAAATTCACGACTCGGGTGAAGCTTTAGAGGTGAATTCTTTGGTATCCATGTTGAGAACACATAATAATAACTTAGGATTGAAAACTTGATCATAATTCTTATTTTCCCCCTCAAAAATGTTTTTATTATTTTTTAACAAAAAGCATAAACATTTATTTACATTTTAGCTAAAATAGACTATATACACAGTCCATAAAAAACAATCAATATTTCTCCAGTAAAGATTGCAACTTCTCCCAAGCAATTAAATTATGTGTTACATTTTTTGTTTTCAGTTTTTTGGTTGAGATGTCTTTTTCACATATATGTTAGGCTAAAGAGATAAATTCATTGTTAAAAGAGAGGGTAGAATCACTTTCATTGCTACTGCTAGAATTGACCACAACAAATGCATTTGAAATTTGGGTACACTTTCTGGAACTGGTACATTGAATAAGAGTCAGTAATGTTACATTTATTGCTCCATAAAGCTTTACAGACATTTCTGAATTCATTCCAAAATGAGGATAGCTTTTCACATGCAATGATCATATGTAACCAATCAGCATTTGTTGACTTACATCTCCAGCATTTTACATCATTCTTTTTATACATTTTGCCAATTTTTTGTGGAGTGAAGAAACACCAATGTAGAAACTTCCACGTATAGATTCTCCATTGAAGAGAGGCTGTTGTTTTTCCTGCTGATTTTAAATATAGCTTTTTGTTTTTAGTGGTAAATTCTTCTCCATTTATTTTAGTGGAGTAATTCCAAAAAGACTCCTCAGTAAAGCTAAAATCATCTCTGATAGTTTTATATAACATGGAGATAAAGGATATACCTCTTATGGGGCCACTAATAACATTTTATATTGTGTTTAGTATATTAGGTGTGTTTACCTTATGTGTTTCTAATGATAATATAATTTTATTATGTAAAAATTCCCTACAGGATTGGATATCTAACCAATTACTATTTTGTATGCTATATCTAGCAATTATGGAGTCAGCTAAATATCATTTGTTCATAAATAGAAACTGGTTCTAGTATAACAATTTACTTTCTTTAAAAATCTAACATTTTGTTGATATCAAATGAGGTTAAACATTCACTAGAGAAGGCAATTGGAAAAGACAGTAGTTATTAGATTTTTAGTTAGGTGATTGGAATATATGTCACTTAAAATTTAATAATATCTGATTAATAATCAAGCAGGATTTTATCTTTTGTTTATTATCTTGCATATCATTTTTATTACCCATAATAAAATGATTCCATCTATTTGAGTAAGTGGTTCAAGCACTGTTCTGTTATTTTTAATAGGTCAGTTATTTTTAATAAAATCCCAAAAAATGCTCACGTGTTATTCCACTTCCCACAAAACGCACTGTTGCTAAGAAGAAAAAAGAAAATGTGTGGGAAGCAATGTGCAGAGTAGGTTTTAAATCCCAAGTAGTTGTATAATAGTAATATTATTGGCCTGAAGAAGACCACAAGTTGAAAGCGCTTGCCGTTTTTATTTAATAAATATTTATAACCTCCGCTTAACGCTTGTATTTACTTGATTGTGCATGACAAGCTATAGTTTTGTGGAGTTGCACTAACAAGAGTTTGTGGCTGAACTACTAGGAAGAGGAACACACCCGCTGGTTTTGGGTGTCAGCAATTGCCTGCATAGGCTGTTTATATTGAGGAGACATCTGAACCTGATTCGTATTGTATTTGGAACTTTATAGTGAACTACTTGGGATTTAAAACCTACTCTGCACATTGCTTCCCACACATTTTCTTTTTTCTTCTTAGTTATTTTTAATAGGTCAATTTCATGTATTATTTTCCAATATGATATGCATGAAGTATTGAACCACACAAATATTACATTGACAATAGCAGCTTTTATATGAAGGCCAATGCTGGGGAACCCTATACCGCCATTTTCCCAACCTACTGTATGTACCTGACAATAATTCTTTGTAGTGCATAGAGCTTTTAACTGTTCCATGCACTACAAGTTAAAGTAAAAAAAAAAAACTGCTTTCAAAGCTGTAAAATAGGAGCTATCAGGAAGAAAGAGTAGCATAGTCCCTACTGTTTAAATTCACCTTCTCATGCATGTAAACTGTCCCGTTTTTTTGCAAAATGTCCAGATTTTTTTCTTATATAGTTGGTATGTTCCTCACAAATTCTGTGGTTTTCAGACAAATTATTGAGCATTGAAGACAAAAAAAATTGTCTTTGTGCCCATCAGAAAATGCAGGCAAAACACATCATGTTGTTCTGGTAACTTTTACATTTATTACAGGAAGTCAGGTCACATTACTAATGGACAGCAAGCAGAACAAAGTATTTTTTTCTGCTGCTGCCTTTTGCTGGTCAGCACAGGTGGAATTTTCTGCCTAGCTTGAGACCTGACCTTAACAAGTTTAGCAGGGTATGCTTAACATTTGTTAAGGTCAGGTCCTACACCACTCTGACGCTTACCTGATTTGTTTTTTCCAAATATCCAGGCATAACCAATGTGCACCATGTACTTCAGTCTTGTTATCTGAAGTACAAAAGAGTTTTTGCAGCATGTCTACAAAAATGGATCCAAACTGAAGATACATTTTTTAAAGCTTTTGCTTATCCCCTCTGCTCATTTTCTCTGAATCTTAAGGCCCTCATTCTCCTAAGATTATAATGATGCCCAGGTCAAGTGAATTAAAGTTGCAGGTTATTTAAACATCACTACTCTGTCTTATGTGCCCATAAGTGTCAGCATTCATTTATTAAGCATTAGTTAATTGGTTAAGTGAAGAGCAGCATTGTGAGTCATGGAGGCAAATATGAGTTAAATACAAATATAAAAAATACATTTTAAAGGAGCAAAGCAATGGGGAGAAGCAGACAATATGTAGGTGGTGCAGTACACAGAGAGTAAATTGTGTAGTAAAAAGCAATGCAGAGGAGCAGACAATATGTAAGGGCTGCAGTACACAGAGTGTAAATATATGTAGTAAAAAGCAAAGCTGAAGAACAGACAATATGTTGGTGTTGCAGTATACAGAGAGTAAATACACATAGTAAAAAGTAATGCAGAGGAGCAGACAACATGTAGGTGCCACAGTACACAGAAAGCAAATATAAATAGTAAAAAAACAATGCAGAGGAATAGACAATACACAGGCCCTGCAGTATACAGAGAGAAAATACATATAATAAAAGCAATGCAGAGGAGCAGACAATATGTAGGTGCTGCAATATATATAGAGTAAATACACATAGTAAAAAGCAATGCAGAGGGGCAACAATATGCAGGTGCTGCAAAGTAAATATATGGAGAAAAAGCAATGCAGAGGGGCATACAATATGTAGGCACTGCAGGATACAGAGAGTAAATATAAATAGTAAAAAACAATTCAGAGGGGCAGAGAATATGTAGGCCATACAGTATAAAGAGAGCAAATAAACATAGTAAAACACAGTGCAGAGGAGCAGACAAAATGTAGATGCTGTAGTATACAGAGAGTAAATATACATAGTAAAAAGCAATGCAGAGGAGCAGACAATATGCAGGCACTGCAGCATACAGAGGGTAAATATACATAGTAAAAAGTAACCCAGAGGAGCAGACAACATGTAGGCAGTGCAGTATACAAAGAGTAAATATACAAAGTAAAAAGCACTGCAAAGGAGCAGAAAATATGTAGTCTCTGCAGTATACAGAGAGTAAATGTGGATAGTAAAAAGAAATGCAGAGGAGTAGGCAATATGTAGGTGCTTCAGTATTTGGAGAGTAAATATACACAGTAAAAAGCAATGCAGAGTAGCAGACAATATGTAGGAGCTGCAGAACACAGAGAGTAAATATATAAATAGTAAAAAGCAATACACAGGAGCAAACAATATGTAGGTGCTGCAGTACACAGACAGTAAATATACGTAGTAAAATGCAATGCAGAGGAGCAGGCAATATGTAGGCACTGTAGAACTCAGAGAGTAAAGATATATAGCAAAAAGCAATGCAGAAGGGCAGACAATATGTTGGTGCTGCAGTATACAGAGAGTAAATATACATAGTAAAATGAAATGCAGAGGAGCAGACAATATGTAGGGGCTAAAGTATACAGAGAGTAAATATAGATAGTAAAAAGCAGTGCAGAGAAGCAGACAATATGTAGGTGCTGCAGCATCCAGAGAGTAAATATACATAGTAAAAAGTAACCCAGAGGAGTAGAAAATATGTAGGCACTGCAGTACACAGGGAGTAAATATACATAGAAAAAGCAATGCAGTGGAGCAGTCAATATGTAGGTGATGCAGTATACAGAGAGTAAATATACATAGTTAAAAGCAATGCAGAGTAGCAGACAATATGTAGGAGCTGCAGTACACAGAGAGAGAATATACATAGTAAAAAGCAATGCACAGGAGCAAACAATATTTTGGCACTGCAGTATAGAGATAGTAAATATACACAGTAAAATGGAATGCAGAGGAGCAACAATATGTAGGTGCTGTAGTACACAGAGAATAAATATACTTAGTAAAAAGCAATACAGAGCAGTAGGCAATATGTAAGCACTGCAGAACAAAGAGAGCAAATATAAATAGCAAAAAGAAATGCAGAGGAGCAGACAATTTGTAGCACTACAGTATACATACAGTAAATATACATATTAAAAAGCAAAGCAAAGGAGCAGGCAATATGTAGGTGCTGCAGTACACAGAGACTAAATATACATAGTAAAAAGCAATACAGAAGAGCAGACAATATGTAGATGCTGCAGTACACAGAATGTAAATACACACAGTAAAAAGCAATGTAGGGGAGCAGCCAATATTTAGGCACTGCAGTACACAGAGAGTAAATGGACATAGTAAAAAGGAATGCAGAGGAGCAGGCAATCTGTAGGCACTGCAGTATACAGAGAGTAAATATGATTAGTAAAAAGCAATGCAAAAGAATAGACAATATGTAGGCCCTGCAGTGTACAGAGAGAAAATATAAATAGCAAAAATCAAAGCAGAAGAGCAGGCAATATGTAGGTGCTGCAGTACACAGAGACTAAATATACATAGTAAAAAGCAATACAGTAGAGCAGACAATATGTAGATGTTGCAGTTTACCAAGAATAAATGTACATAGTAAAAAGCAATTCAGAAAAGCAGACAATATGTAGGCACTGCAGTATACAGAGAGTAAGTATACATATTAAAAAGCAGTGCAGGGGAGCAGACAATATGTAGGCCCTGCAGTATACAGAGAGTAAATATACATAGTAAAAAGCAAAGCAGAGGAGCAGGTAATTTGTAGGCACTGCAGTATACAGACAGTAAATAAATATAGTTAAAAGCAATGCACAGGAGCAAACAATATGTAGGCACTGCAGTATAGAGATAGAGTAAATATACATAGTAAAAAGCAATACAGAGTAGCAGGCAATATGTAGGAAATGCAGAACAAAAAGAGTAAATATAAATAGTAAAAAGCAATGCAGAGGAGCAGACAATATGTAGCTGCTGTGGTATACAGAGAGTAAATACACATAGTAAAAAGCAATGCAGAGGAGCAAGAATATGTAGGCACAGCAGAACACAGAGAGTAAATATACATAGTAAAAAGCAATGCAGATGAGCAGACAATATGTGGGTGCTGCAGTATACAGAGAGTAAATATACATAGTAAAAAGCAATGCAGAGGAGGAGACAATATGTAGGCACTGCAGTATACAGAGAGTAAATTTACATAGTAAAAAGCAATGCAGAAGAGCAGGCAATTTGTAGGCTGTGCAGTAAACAGAGAGTAAATATAAATAAAAAAATAAAAAAGGAATGCAGAAGGGCAAACAATATGTAGGTGTTGCAGTAAACAGAGAGAATGTATATATAGTAAAAGAAATGCAGACAAACAGACAATATGTTGGTGCTACAGTAGACAGAGAGTAAATACACATAGTAAAAAGCAATGCAAAGGAGAAGACAATATGCAGGCGCTGCAGTACCCAGAAAGTAAATATAGATAGTAAAAAGCAATGCAGAAGAACAGACAATATACAGCTGCTGCAGTACACAGAAAGTAAATATACATAGTAAAAAGCAATGCAGAGGGGCAGACAATATGTAGGCACTGCAGTACACAGAGAGTAAATATACATAGTAAAAAGCAATGCAGAAGAGCAGACAATATGTAGATGTTGCAGTATACAGAAAGTAAATATAGAAAGTAAAAAGCAATGTAGGGGAGCAGACAATATGAAGGCACTGTTGTATACAGAGAGTAAATATACATAGTAAATTGCAATGCAGAAGAGTAGACAATATGAAGGCTCTGCAGTATGCAGGGACTAAATATACATAGTAAAAAGCAAAGCAGAGGAGCAGGCGATTTGTAGGCGCTGCAGTATACAGAGAGTAAATATACATAAAAAGCAATGCAGAACAACAGACAATATGTAGGTGCTGCAGTATACAGAGAGTAAATTCAGACAGGCTGGGATTCAGTAATCCTCCGTGTAAGACTAAATTAGTCTTACACGGAAACTGCAGCCTAAGAGTATGACGTTGGCGTGTCATGCATATTCATGAGGACGTGCTGACTCAACTCTAAGGCTAACACGGAGCGTGCACGAGTGCAGGGGGCATGTCAGACTGCCGAGCAGTCCAAATATCCACGCCCCTGCAAGTGCCTAAATGGCAAATATCAATTGAAATGAGTGAGTCCACTCAAATGTGTACATATCCAACACTACACTCCCCCACATTCTAAATCCCTGTACAATTCTAAAATGTAAAACTTTCCTTTTTTTTTTATTATTCCCGATATAGCTGCCTGTATTTGCACGTATTTGCGTGGGTTTGCCCATTGCTTAGCTAGAGTTAGCAGTTTAGACATCGAAGAGGATAATAAACTACTTATATGCAAATTAAGCCAAATAGCGATAGCTTAGTGGTAGAGCCTTTGCACAAAGAGGAGGCATTCCCGGTTCGAGTCCCACCACACCCTTTCCCATTTTCTGTAGGAAATCTGTGCATAAAAATAATTCCTGACATTTACCTTTCAAATTTTAGTAAAATGCATTGAAATGGGCTATGTAGTAGTGAACGATATTTTATATATATATGAGAAGGTGAAATGGTCATGCATACTGATAAATGCATAAGTAACGTATCTTAAGCAACGTGAAGCACTGTTAAGCAAAGTTTACTGTTATTAAGCACAGTTAAGTATAATTGCTCATAGCTTAGCACTGCTTTAACTAGTGCAATGGCTTTGCAAGGAGCTGCGCATTGCGCCAACTAGCACAAACAAAATACGTTTGGGCAACGTCAGGCAATGTAGAGCAACATCGAGCAACGTTGGGCAAAGTTGAGCAAAGTCGGCTAAACACAACCACACCTCCTAGCCAGTCTGGCCAGTAGTAAAATAAAAAGCAATGACAGGCCTCGAACCCGGGATACTGTGCACCATAATCACAGTACTAAACCACTAAGCCATGACCGCTTTACATATGGATGCACTTCCAACACACTCATATATATCAATGGAAGTTTACCCATTGCTAAGCAGGTTTGCTTTTAGCTGAGATTTTTCAAAACCGGCCAATCACAAATAAGTGTGAGAAATGAGGCATATTTAAGCTCCATATGTGGGAATAATTGCCATAACTGATTGTAGCTCCCCTCTGCAGTCAATATGGCCGGTGTTGGAGATGGTTCTCATTTTCAAGCGCAACGGTGGGGCATTGAGGAGTCCAAAGTAATGGTTTGGCTCCTCGCCCATCATCATGATGCAAAACTCCTGCAGGGCCAGTTTCAAGGCACTGAGTACAAAGCAGAAGCCTGGAACCATCTAGCACATGATCTCACCAGTGCCACAGGCATCCCTCAGACTGGTAAGCAGGTCAGAAACCACTACTCAGACCTGAAGAGATGCAAGGAGGACAGACTGAACCAGTAGATACAGGAGGCCTGTGAAATGGAAAATGCCCCACTACTGAGTATGTAGCCATGGAATGATGTATGTAAGAATTGCTATTGTAGTCTGTATTATGGATAGGTATGTCTCAATATCCCTTCATTTACTTCACAGCTGCAGGTGTCCATGATGCGAATCAGCAAGCCTATGCAGATAGGCTGCTAAGGCTGCACCACCAGGCAGGTTAGTAATTATTCTGCATGTTTTGTTATATAAAAGAAGTGAGAGAGCCTGAAAAAGAGTGTTGTAACCCATTAATAAAGGTATAATAAGTCTTGAATAACTTCTCTGCATGTACTGTTATATAAAATAAGTGAGACAGCGTGAAAAGGTGTTGTAACCCATTAATAAAGGTATAATACGTCTTGAATAAAAGTCCTCTGCATGCACTGATATATCAAATAAATGAGAGAGCCACTAGAAAAGTGTGTAATGTAATTAATAAAGGTACAATTCCTGAAGTGTGTCCGTGTCACTTTCTTCGATATGTTGTTGTACCCTAGCATTATAGAAATAGTACTGTTGTATTAAGTGCAGTCAACCCACACATGGGTAGGCCCATATAAAGTGGATGAAGGGAGTGCCAGTAGCTGTTAAGCTTATATACAGTCCTCAACTGTCGGTTCATGGCCGGCATGTACAGGTTAATCTGGCACATGAGTAGCTTGTTATTGTGTTCCCTAGAAATGTCAGTGTGTGGCTAGAAATGTAGGGGGCTGTTAAAATATACCTGATAATGTCACCTGAACACATCCAGATATGTAGATATATAAATATAAATGAAATATATAAATATGTAGCAGTAACATCTGCATCCTGGACAGTTTGTATGTCAGATACAGGTCAGGTATATAAAGAACTAGCAAAACCCATTTCACAATTTAACGGACATTGCCTAGTGTAATAATACATGTAAGGGATATATAACTGCAGTCAATAGGAATGTAGTGTAAACTATAAGTATATATATAAGTTGTTAATGGAGGTATCATTTTGCACCCTACTGTATGTGCATAAACAATGCAATTCCACACCTCAGTGGGTATGTCTAATCTCATAACATTTGTTGGGACATATGTCCTATTGGTTTATAAAAATCTGCATTTACTTTGATGCATGTGCCCTGTTCACATACCACAATCTTGGTGGCCTGTTGCCACCAATCAATCCTGCATGCTGTTGTAATGTTGACTGTTGTTCTATATATGCATGTGTTATGCTTGCTGTTCAACTGTTGAAACTCTGGTATGTTGGGTCAGTGGGAATACTACTGCATGCTGTTACACCTAATTTGGAATGCTGTTGGTGATTACTAGCCCATATTGTCATTAAATCCTCCTAAACATAGAATGTATGAGAAGGTCGGTCCCAGCGGACCCACCTGTCCCACCTCAGCTGGCGATGGCACCTGGCACCAGCAGGTCTGGTACCCAGCCCGGGACCTCCTCCTCCGTTGGCCCTGTGCCACCTTCGGGTGGAAACACTGCAGGGGATGGGTCTCATCCCCCCGTGCAGGCATGGCCAGAGGAGGATCGACCTATCACCCTCCGAATGGTCCTGGCTGGGGTGCATAAGGAGATCGAGTGTTCAGTCACTGATCCTCTACGCCAGTTCGAGGCAAGAGTGGCACGACTCACGGGTGAGCCTGCCCCTCCTATGCAGCCCCCAGCACAGTCACCCTCTGGGCTGTGAAGGTGCAGTGGTGACTGCCCATGGGTGGGGATCTCAGTTCCACTGTTGCCATCTGTGGGCTCATGGGCTTGCAAATTCCAAACATCCTTCCCTGTCAATGGTGTTCACGCACCCCATGTGTCATATTCTGCCCCTGTATGCATCTTGTTTGTCTTGTCTGTTTACCTCCCCAACCTACCTCCCCAAATATACCTTCTTCCCCTATCCCACATTCCACTCTCACCTGAAAAAAAAATGGGCAATCTGCTCTCACAAAAAAATTACACCCCATACATAGCTGCCTATTTTGCACACATGTCTGCTGGACACATTAACTGAAATTTAATTGGCAGTACAACATACTTCGTTGTCCTCACCCCTCTCTCAGGGGTGGAAGATTTAAAAGTTCCCTCCAAATTACTAGTATATGCACAGCTGTTACTGTTAAAGAAATGGGTAGCTATGGACCTTCCCTACACCCATCCTGCACATCCCTAGCTGTTTTCCCTACTGTCTTTCCCTCTTTGTGCCCCTTTTTCACCACTGTCCTATCTCCCCATTTTCTTTCCTTTCAAAGAAATGAGCTCGGGGGTTAGTTTGAGTAAGCACTTTTAAGCAGTAGTTAGCGGGTTTGCACGAGTGCGCGCTTGTATGCGCTTAGCTAGGTATTGCTAAGCGTTGCACAAACCTGCGCAAACCCACTTACAACTGCTTAAAAGTGCCTTAGTCACCCTGCATGTGAGGGTCCTTGCTCTGCTTAGCAGCAAAATAAAACACCACTGTCAGTCTCGAGCCCCGGGCCTTGTACACACTAGACTGCTTGAAGTACCGCTAAGCCGTAGTAGATATACTGAAGGTTGTTGCTGAAATATATATATCATGCATCAGAATGAGTGAATGTAAAGGAAAGATAGGAATGCCATAACACAAAACCTGTTCTGTGGAACTTTACCAGCAGTTGTTGTGGAATTGCATTACATGACTGTGATAACAAAACCAGCCATTTTAGCAGTAAATAATGTTACAGCAGCACTTTACAACCCCCACACAGTATCATAGCAGGACAAGCCCCACCCAAATGTACAAAATACCTGTGTGTTCAAGGTCCAGCAAGCATGTAGGTAGGCATACTTAGTACTGGAATTGTCCAGTTTTCATGAGCATCCTGTGCTAATGTCAACAAAAAAAAAAAACACATCTGTGCAGAAGTGAGTATATTAATATCCACAGTATAGCTGTTCACAAACAGTTCATGTGCCAAATGAAAACATCTCAATAACTACATATGTATGGCAGCCAATTGTATAAGTAGAAAATAAACTACATACTCCCATGTATCTTGTGTTAGCATTTGTAGGGGTGAGTACAATTCTACACTGACAACTGTGTACTGGAAGTGGCAACATTCGGGTCTGAGTACATCATTCAAATCACTGGCTACACCCCTAGCATCTGATACAAGAAGTATACCAACCTTCTGACTTACACAACGGTGTCCACAGCAAACAAGCATGGGCCCCACTTTGGCAAGCTGAAAGGCCTACACCTACCTGACTTAGCAATTTATAGCATTGGATTGCTGCAACAGTGAGTACTGCAAGTACCACACAGCAGGCTGCATGCAATTGCCAAATGGTGGCCAACAATTGGTGCAGAGGCCATCACATGCGCATGTGCAGATACCTATAAAAGCAGGCTGTACTTGCTGTCCATACATGCAATCATTTCATTGCAAGTACGGAGAGAAAGAGAGAGAGAGAGCAAGAGAGAGAGAGAGACACACACAGACAACAGCAACAGAAAAAAACAAAAGATATAAAAGAAAATATATTGAAAAAAATAATATATTGAAAAAAGATATATATATATATATATATATATATATATATATATATATATATATATGTGTATGTATATATATATATATATATATATATATATATATATATATATATATTGAAAAATAAAAAATATATTGAAAAAATAAGATATTAAAAAAAATTACAAAACACACAGAACTGACACATACAAACACATACAAAGGAAAGGTATGTAACAGATATGTATTTACTGGCACGTAGTAGATGTTTTTGAACAGTACTCTACATAGTTGGAATCATCCATATGTGGCAGCAGTACGTATCTATGCACAGATGCCCTGCATAACTACTGCCATGAAGAAATCAGTGTGTAGTTGTGTGCAGTGGGATATGACTGTGACATATGTAGTTCAGCATTAAATGTCAAACATCTGATCCATGTTATCTGTGCTCTGTACAAGTGTGTACGATGTTTGTTTGGGGGAGTAACGCATACAGTTATATAAACATGGATGTGACAGAGTAACATATGCATGATAGTCATATTAATGTGTAGCTTAGCATTGGCAACAGCTGTACCAGGCTAGTATGCTAATCTAGCATTTGCAGCTATATATACACCCTCTAATATTACTGTGTGCTCACATGTGACACCTGTTCATGTTGCAGCAAGGCCCAACAGGTCGGCAGTGAGGTACTCGGACTTACAACAGTGTGGTCCTTGTGTGTGTATGACATACACATACGGAGAGATCTGTCTGTGTCAGATATATTAGCATCTGTACATGTGCATAGAGCAACGGACATACTGCAACTGTTTGTGAAAGGTGGACATATATATGTTGTTGAAGGTTGTTATGTGCATATTGCTATGTAGGTTGTAGTGTGTGGCAAATAAGACAGCATACAGTGCTGGTATATGACATGTGGTGGTTAAATGCTATGGGTATGATTCATCAGGTTTGCAGTGTTGCAGCCAATGAGGCCTGCTAAAGCTACCTGGGCTGAGAACACCTTCAATGCATTCCGCACAACACTGTGCAATATTATGACATAACTGTATACCTCACAACGATCGCATAATTGATATTCCCACCATGAAAGGTGGACTGTATATGTGCCTATATGTATATCTTTATGTTCACCAATGGATGTTTATATGTATGTGTGTGTATATATATATATATATATATATATATATATATATGTGTGTATATATATATATATATATATATATATATATATATATATATATATATATATATATATATGTATAGAGAGAGAGAGAGAGGGTCATATTTACTGCAACAGATGCCTATTGACAAAGCCATGAACTCAAGTTCAATGTTGACACTGAATTGGTATCCCTTCTTGCAAAGACCCCATACCCATTAACTACCACATAGGTGGTAGTCTACTTAACACTGAAGGTGTGATAAGAGACCATGGGACTCAGGTGGACAGTAGTCTTTCCTTTGATAATCACAGTGCCACACTAGTCATGTAGTCTGTCTACGTGGCACACGTCATCACAAAAGGCCTGTCATCCAGGGAAATATAGGTCAGTGTTCCCCTCTACTCAACACACATAAAACCCATTATAGAGTACAATGCCCCATGTGGTATGTACCTCACAAGACATCTACAGCAACTGGAAAGGACACAGGCATACCTCACAAAGAGTAATATCGGCCTCAAACAGATGCCTTATGCAGACCGTCTCACAAAACCACAGCTAGACTGTGTCGCATACCGCCTACCCAGAGGTGACCTCTGCCTAACATACAAAGCTATGTCAAACCCAGAGCTGTTGGACATGCTCCACGTAAACAGATCACAATCCCTATGAGCTACACGCTCTAGGGACCTATACCTTGTCACCTCAATAAACAGCACATGCTGGAGGGATAGATTCCTATCTCAGAGACATCCCATACTCTGGAACAAACCACCTATCAATAGCAAACAAAGCTCCTAATTAGCAGTCGTCATAAATAATCCTAATGATTGTATGGGAGATAGGAAATACACCACAGGAATCACCTCTGTGGCTCTGCTTGACAGGGCCACGTGAAATTAAATTACCTGTGTTTCAAAGACCAGGGTAGTGTATGGCTAGACATCTATAGGCCCTAGGGCCAATAGCCTATTACCTACCTATGAACCGATACACACCCACATGTACTTGTTGCAATAATTGCTATATGAGGTTGACTGAGTGTGATGGTGAATGTGTTGGTGAATGTGTCAAAGTTCTGTATATGTGTGATAGCTGAGTGGAAAACTGTTTCTGTCATGGTATTATGTGTCCTAGCTGTGATCCCAGCAAAAGATGTGTATGCTATTGCTAGGCAGGAAAAGCAGTATGCCATATGGTCTGACGTAGTCCCTTGGTGTCAACTGGGGTGTCCCATTGTAGGCTACAGCAGTACATGTATGGTTATTGAGTGTTACTGCTGGTGAATCCAACTCCTGTATGAACTGTAGTACTACCTGAAGCTGTATGCCTAAACAGCACAGTATGGTGTATGTCCACATTTCTTGGAACCACTGTTTTGTGTGTTCCCCATAGTCCTCACAGATTACATACCTCAGGCATAATGTTTTGTAACTACTGATATACAGTATGGTATGGTACCCAGGTAAAGGTCATCTGGGTTGCCATACCTTTGTGTCTGGTATGTATGTCTGATGTGTGTGTGGGTATGCCTGTACCATGGCCTCAGTCATATGTGTGTTACAGGATATAAGTGTGTATCTAGCAACATGTATAGTCTAGTACAGCAGTATGCCACCTATATTAACAAATGTGCACATATGTTAGGCAGGGGTTTGCCATCAATGACTAGTGTGGTATACTGGTAATACTGTAACTGGACTTTACAATCATTGCAATGGATTACATGTTTCTTTATGCATTAGCTTGATATATACATCCTGTGGCTAGGTGGTGCATTGTGTTGCATACAGTGTGCCATGTACTGTTGTATAGTCTTACATACTGATTTATCTTTGTTGCTGTGCAAAACATGGTTTGATATATAGAGTGTGCCAGGCACTGTCAGGCAGTTGTGGGTTGAGCACTATGTGGTATTGAAAGTGTGTATCCTCTGACAGCCAATACATTGCTATATATGGCAGTTAATTGATATCTGTACATTAGAATGTTAAGTGTGCCACATGACTTGCTCACACATATTGTTTCATTGTCTTCCATGGTCATGGCCCACCATCGTAATCCCTCATATAGTCCAGCAGAGGAGGAACAGATTATGACTAGCTTGGTTCAGCACTACGCCCTGCTGTTCTCAAGAACCAGCCAGGACCAGCATGAGCGGACTGCACTGTGGCAAGATCTTGTCCGTAGGGTAAATGACATAGGCATGCATAACTGGACATATGAGCAGGTATGTCATCACTGCAGTGATTTAATTAGACATGTCCGGCAGCGTGTGTCTGATATTCGTAGACAACAGCTTGCCACAGGTGGTGGGGTAGCCATCCACCCCCCCCATCACCAGAGTGGAGGAGCTGCTCCTGAGCCAGGTGGCTCCTGGCCAAAAACACCAACAACTAACATGTATCATCATGGAGGCCGGAGCCACCCAGCAAGTTGACATGGAGCATGCAAGTAACATGGCATAGCTGTAGACTACTGTTACCTCTATTGGTAGATCATGCTTATGTGAGATGTGTGCTGTGTAGTTAGAAGATGTGGTGCCTAGTGTTGTGCAATACTAATAATTAGGAATATAATCTGCAGGCCTGTGACTGTCAACCACTGTACTACTGTAAGATTGCAAACACACAGTAGCAATGCCACAGTTGTTGCCACTGACAAACTGTCTCATATTCTTGTAGGCCCCTCTGGTGTGACAGCAAGGCAGCAGACCCATGCTGGTGAGTGTGTTCTACATTTAATATTGCTAATTAAATGTGCATGTCATAGGTGAGGTGTAGACCATGAACACATTACACACCTGCGCATAATGCATGCTGTGCATGTTTGCTGTGAGACTATGCACATCTCAGTAACATGAGTAGCTGCCTCAAACATATGCAATACACAGAGCTTCCCACACAATTGTGGCAACACTGTAGTGGACATTGGATAGGCAGAGTCGATACACATGCACACAATATACACAACTGTGTCATACGCAGTACACATTAACATGCTACATGTGGCATATTCAGACACCCACTGTAAGGTCACACTCCAGTATCCCAAATGTCATCCACACAGCACACATAATATACCTGAGGGGTAGAGGCCTCTCATTCATGTTAGGCAATGCCCACTATTAACAACTGGCTGTGAAATGGTGAATGTAGCCATGGTACTGCAGTACAGATACAGCATGTTATGTGCTGGTTTGTCACATATTAGTAGCCTTGAGTGACCACATGATGCTGCATGATGATGGCTCATGGTACTACACCCCATCCAGTTACAGTGACCACAGTACTACACATAGCATTAATTGCTATGCACCTCAATGTTGTGTGTGTGCAAACATATGCACCTATGCACAATATGCATAGCAATCACCATTTGTACAAAGTGACATTGCAAAGCTTTTAATACTTGCACAGCAATGCTGTGTCCATGTACACATTGCGTTGCAGGGTGAGGCCAATCACTGAACAACAACACACATGCATCAAAGCCATGAATACTGCTATTAATAAGGGCTGTCTACACTCGCACTGCATGCTGTTGAGCAACACACGTCCTGCATGCTGACACGTGTGATAGAAATGTTTGGATTGTGATACTGTACCCCACCATCACCCGCTATTGAGTATGTTCTGGATTGCTGGTGGTGTGTGTGTGTGTGTGTGTGTGTGTGTGTGTGTGTGTGTGTGTGTGTGTGTGTCTGTTTTAGTGAGGAGTGTATTTGTGTGCATGTGTGCATGTGTTCATGTGTGCATGTGTGCATGTGTTTCTGTGTGCATGTGTTCACGTGTGCATCTGTGCCAACATCATGTACAGGTCATAAAGTGTGTTTCCTGTCTTCCTCTCACAGGTGCTGATTTTGGGCTGGTTCACTGCAGCAGGGAAACTGATGTCACTTATTGAAATAGTGATAATGATGATAGGTGTGTTGAGGCACAAGCATGTTTGCCAGGGTCTGTCATTGGGCCACCAATCAACAGTACACAAGTGTCCACCCCATCCATGCACACAGTCATACTGCCAATACATCCATCACCAATGCCCTTAGCTGAGGGACAGCGTACAGTCGGCATTGGCCAGGACAGTGTGGTATCTATGGCACATGCATCCCAACACAGCAGCCATACCCAGATGTCTGGAAGGGTACCACATAGGCAGATGTCCAGGGGTCCTTGTCGCAGCACTGCTGCTCATCATGCCACTGGCAGACATGCCACAGGTCTTACAACCTCACGCATGTTCCAGGCTGTCATGGAGGCACAGGCATGTGTGGATTGGTACACCAGACAGGGAGTAAGGGCACAGTGGGCACATACCACCATAATTGACAGTATCCATGACCTAGCAGGTGCCATCTGTAATTACACTGAGGTCACTGATAGACGTTGGGGTGAGATGCAATGTCATGACCCTGTGTCAGGACAGTGCAGGATGGTTGAGTCAGCAGGGACCTGGGTCCAGTGTACATCCATCTACCTCTGGGGATAGTACCCAGTCTGGCTTAGTACCTGATAGTGTCAGTAGCACCCCTGCCAGGCACAGGTACCGTATCTGTGGCCATAGATGGTGATCTGTAAAGCCTGGCAGGTACAGTCTGTGGCTGTCCCACAAATACCCGTATATGGCAGCCACATGGTGGAACTGTGTGCATGCAGACACACATGCACACATAAACCAGACACCTAGGGCTAACACATACCCACACACATTACATCAACATTGGCCCATTGCAGTACTCTTGGCCCTCACACACACACGCACACATACATGTCAATTGTATGGCTCACTGTAGGCCTCTGGCAAACCAACAACACACCCTGTGCATATGATGAAACCCGTGCCACCTCCTGTCATCTGTAACATTGATGCAGGAACAGGCAATCATGGTGCTGCTGCACTGGGTGACTTTATAGCAGTATAGCAATGTTAGCATGTTGTCAGCAGTAGAGTGTAATGATATGCTTGAAGGTGTAGCTAAGCAGGCATGATGCATTAAAGCTTTGATTGTCAATATAGGATTGTTTACACCAGGGTTAGTTCCAATAGTGTATTGTCCACCCACTTGCCACTTGGCTGATGTGTGTAGTATTAGCAGCATGTGTTAGAGAGTGGACAGTATGTGTGGGATGTGTGTAGCACAGTTTGCAGGTGTACATTTGTGAACATGGTGGAGGTGCGCTGTCTGCATGTACGTGCATAGTGGACACATGGTCAGATTGACATGCCCTGTATCACAGAGTAACACTCCATAGTTTCTATTGGTGGCCAGTATGCATTGTACTACACACATTTCTGAACTTGACTACACATGTGTGTATGACATGGTTTGACACTGTGCTGTGAGTGATACTCATACTATCTGACATTGTTTTGCATTCTGGTAGTGTACATAACTTCAACAGCCTGACCATAACCAATCGTTAGATGATGTCTTGACAACTGACACACAGATGTAGGACACACAGTAACATTTGGATCCTTCAGGTACTATACCATGCCAGTATCCAGTGGTATTCACCTGCACCTATTACTGAGACCACTCCTGTTTGGCATATAGCTCTCTTAGGTACAAGCAATCACAGTAGGGATATGTCCATCCACTTCTGGTAATGCATACTGTGGCCTATAATGCATTCTCCAGATGACACACACATCCTCCACAAGGGTATCATACAGACAGATATCTGTTGTCAAACCCATGCTGTAAAGCTATAAGCCAACCAAAGCATAGTCATCCACCTTTATGGAACATAGTATCCCCACAGTACCACATAGGTAGTAGCCACCAACATGAAGAACAGGTACCGATGTGTACATGCAACCAAGTATTACATCATCTCTCCTGTGATAATCACATTTCCAAAGGTATTTTGAAATCCCTCGGTGGATCACATAAGCAATAAGGGGTCTGCATGCATATCCACAAAGGTTGTTGTACACTTATAATGAATAGCCATCATTGACAGTCTTTGCTGTGTTTGAACAGGTCTGACATATACCTCAGCCATAAACCCTCACTCACACAATTCAATAGAAACCGTTATGAGTGTGTGTGACACAAATGACCTAGGCCAGGGATCACTGCAGTGGCTGGCCTTATCACAAGCATACAGATATGATCTAAGGTCTGAAAAGCAGCAACACACTCTGGCAAAGATGACAGATGTGTTCTTGGAGAAAGCAGGGTTCCCACACATGCAATAATTGAGGTCACATGTACGTATATGTATTTGCTACACAGCTACCTCACATGTGCAATGCACATACTGTTGTCATACTGATATGTCATACAGTAGTAAAAGCAAAACCACAATACATTGACCAACAGTGTCACACACATAGAACACACACACTCATCAAGTGCAGGATTCAAACCCCTACCTAACTACTTCATGAAACTAGAGGAGTATGTATTAATACAACACGCTATACACATTATTGCGAGTTTTTTTCCACAGGTATATTTGTAGGATGGTGACATCATCAGACTTGACCAAGATTAGTATACCACTTTTAAGATGTTTTACTACTCTCCAAAAGGGTTGCTCTTTTTCAAGGAGATCGCACACAAACATACCTGTCAACTGCAGGATTCAAACACCTACCTAATTGGTTTATGATATTACAAGAAAACACCTTTACACATCACGCTATACACATTACTGTGAGGTCTTTTTTCCACAGGTATATTTGTAGGATGGTGACATCATCAGACTTGACAAAGATTAGTATACCACTTTTAAGGTGTATGAGTACTCTCCTAAAAGGTTGCTCCTCTCCAAAGAAATCACACGCAAACATACACGCACACACTTGTCAAGTGCAGGATTCAAACCCTGCTTAATTGGTTTATGATACTAGAGAAGTATGCATTTACATGACGTGCTATACACATTACTGTGAGTTCTTTTTTCCACAGGTATATTTGTAGGATGGTGACATCATCAGACTTGACAAAGGTTAGTATACCACTTTTAAGGTGTTTCACTACTCTCCAAAAAGGTTGCTCCTCTCCAAGGAGATCACACACAAACAGACACACACACTTGTCAAGTGCAGACTTCAAACCCCTATTTAGCTGGTTTATGATACTACAGGAGTACGCATTTACACAACACACTATACACATTACTGTGAGTTCTCCTTTCCACAGGTATATTTGTAGGCTGGTGACATCATCAGACTTGACAAAGATTAGTATACCACTTTTAAGGTGTTAAAAGGTTGTTCCTCTCCAAGGAGATCACACACAAACAGACACACACACATGTCAAGTACAGGATTCAAACCCCTATCTTACTGGTTTATGATACTACAGGTGTACACATTTACATGACGCACTATACACATCACTGTGTGTTTTATTTTCCACAGGTATATTTGTAGGATGGTGACATCATCAGACTAGACAAAGTGGGTGACATTAGGTGGGCTACATAGAAGGAATGTCTAAACACTTTGGCCATGTGATCATCAAAGGAGAGTTTACTATTGACCTGTGTCCCCAGGGCCTTAATGACTTTATCCGTACATACTTGAGTACCACCTATGTGGTAATCTGTTTGCACTTTGTTTTAGCCAAAGGGGATGACTATGCATTCTTTGGCATTCTGCTTGAGGGCATTGTTTTGACACTAGTTATCTGTTTCTGTTAGCCCCTTCTGGAGGATGTGTGTGTCAGCTGTAGAGTCGATTATGGACCACAGTTAGCAGTCATCTGCAAACCAGTTCAGCCATACTCCTCCCATGCTTGCCTGTACCTCTGAGCAGTGTCTACTGAACAGGTGGAGTCCCAGGACCAAGACCTGTGGGATGCCATTTGTGACTGGCGTAGAGTTGGACATGGCACCCACAACTCTGGACATGTGTGTTTGATCTGTGAGCCACTTGGCCACCCATCCTCTGACATAGCTGTTAATGTTCAAGCTGGTAAGCGTGTCCATGATAACAGAGTGAGGAATGGTGTAGAAAGTCCTTAGTGAGGTCCAGGTGGGTTGTGTGGACTACTTTTACCTCCATCTATGTCCTTGGTAACTGTTTGTAATAATTCAACTATGTTTAGGAGGCAGGATCTGCCTTTAACAAGGCGAGGTTATGTAGAGTCCAATGTCTGGAGGTCCCCAATGTCTCTGTTTATGGGTTCCATGACAATTTGCTCAATAGCTTTGTAGACCAGGCTGAGTAGACATATAGGGCAATGGTTTCCAGGTTCTGTTGTGGCACCCCCTTTGTGGAGCTGGATGACTGTTAGTGTATGCCATTCTTTGGGTACATAGCCTGTGGTACAATTGAGTCTGGACAGTGAATGTAGGTGAGGGTGTAGTTCCATTTGGGCCTAGTGTAAGACACAAGTTGGGACACCATCCAGTCCCATTGATGCTGTGTTTTTAGCTTTGGAGAGGGCTGTCTTTACCTGCATGTCCATTAAGTCTGGGGCTCTGCATCCTTCTGTGATGGACACAGGCCCTTTTGGGATTGATGGGGGGAAGTTTACACTAAACTTGTCCCCCAGGATGTGGGCAATGAAAGTTGGTTCAGTGTATTTCTTGTCATTTGTCAGTAGCTGACAGCATATTTGGAAGTTGACACCTACATGTCTGGTATAGCTAACAAAGGCTTTGTGGTTGTTATTCTTACATTCCTTGGCAATTTGTCTTTAGAAACTGTCCTTGGATTATTTTATGAGCGATCATTGTTTCTTCCTAATAATGATCAGTGATGCCTTTCCTTTAGTGAAGTTGGCTCTAGCATGTGTTAGTTTCCTCCTTCTGTTGTCTAGCTTATTTATGGGCAATGACCACCAGATTGTTTTCTTATTTTTGGAGGAGTGCATCTTGCTTTTATTTGTGATGTCTCGATCCATGCATCCCTGTAGATGCTCATAGGATGCACTTGTAAATGATTCGGCAGATTGTATACCATTATCCTATAGCAAGAGGGCTTTGGAACTTTCCACTTTGGTCTTGGGAAGTGTGCAGTTTGCTTTTGAAAATGTCTTCACAGTGGTTTCATTGACTGGGTGGGGGAGTGGGATGTGGATGTCCAGTATGATTACTTTATGATCTGATATTACCAGCGAGGGGTTTATCTCTGTTGTGGAACACTGGTAACCCATGTTGGTAATGATCATGTCCAGTATGTTGTTACCTCTAGTGGGCATGGTTACCAGCTGTTCCAGGGTGTTAGAATTTTTAAATTCTGGGAAACATTGGGCAAAGGACGTTGTACACGAGTAATTCTCCCACTCAATGTTTGGGTAGTTGTAATCTCCTCATATAATGGTGTTTGATAGGACCTTTATATTTTTCACGGTTTTCAGGAATACTGAGTGAAGTTCCTGAGACAAGGTAGGTGATCTGTAGCAGGCTACAATCTGATGAGCAGCTTTGCTCAATGTTAGTTGCACTTGCATGGTCTCCAAGGCCTCATGCTGTGCCACTAACCTGAAGGTGTGGGTATCCATAAGGTAAATGGGTACACCCCTTCCTTTTGTATTTCACTCGTGGTTTTGGGTCCAAAGGTCAGTGGGATTGTGAATGTTTTACGTGGAGCATGTCCAACAGCTCTGTGTTTGACATAGCTTTGTATGTTAGGCAGTGAACACCTTTGAGTAGGCGATATGCAAGGGAGTACGGATGGAGCATTTTGAGATGGTCTGTGTATGGCATTATCCCGAGAGTAAATATATAGTAATAAGCAATGCAGAGGAGAAAACAATATATAGGCACTACAGTATACAAAGAGTAAATACACATATTAAAAAGCAATGCAGAGGAGAAGACAATATGTAGGTGTTACAGTATACAGAGAGTTAATATACATAGTAAAAGCAGTGATCAACTTCTTTGAGGCAGTCACCAAAGCCGTGGATGAGTGTAAGGTGGTTCACACAGCCTATCTTGACCTTGCCAAGGCTTTCAACACCATCCCCCATTCTGGAATTATAGCTAAACTCACTAAACTAGGTATAAATCCCTACGTCACAAGATGGGTTGCCAACTGGCTCACTGACAGAACCCACACTGTAAAAGTTGCAGACTCCAATTCTGACCTCAAGGCAGTGACAAGTGGAGTGCACAGGGTTCCGTCCTGGGACCTCTCCTGTTTGGTATCTACTTCTCTGGTTGATGAAGTTCGCAGATGACTGCAAACTAGCAGCCATAGTCAAGTCCCCAAATGATGTGGACATCCTACAGAAGGGTCTCACTGAGACAGATGCCTGGTGTCAGAGCCAAGGCATCAAGCTCAATGCCAAAAAGTGCAGTGTCATCCCCTTTGGTAAAAACTCTGTACCCATGAACTACCACATAGGCAGCAATCTACTTAACACTGAATGCATGACAAGAGACCTTGGGACCCAGGTGGAGAGTAGTCTCTCCTTTGATAGTCACATCGCCACAGTAGTCAGGAAGTCCTTCTACGTGGCACACCTCATCATAAAAGGGTTCTCATTCAGGTAAAAAAAGGTCATTGTTCCTCCCCTACTCACCATTAGACCCATTATAGAGTACAACGCCCCTTTTGGAATGTACTTCACAAGACATCTGCAGCAGCTGGAAAGGTCACAGAAGTGCCTCAAAAAAAAATGCCCTACACTGTCCGCCTCAAAAAACTCCATCTTTACTCCGTAGCATATCGCCTACTCCGAGGTGATCTCTGCCTAACATATAAAGCTATGTCAAACCCAGAGCTGTTAGACATGCTACACCTAAAGAAATCCCAAATCCCTCCAAGCTACATGCTCTAGGGACCTAAACCTTCTCACCACAATAAACAGGACACGCTGGAAGGATAGATTCATGTCTCAGAGACTTCCTATACTCTGGAACAAGCTACCCAGCTATGTCAAGCAAAGTTCTTCATTAGCACTCTTCAAGAAAACTCTTGATGAGTGGATGGGAAATAGGAAATACACCCCGGGGATCACTTCTATGTCTCTGCTGGACAGTGGCACAGGAAAATAACTTTCTTGGGTGGTGTAAGCTATGGTACCTTGCTGGCCAAGCTTACGTAGGCCCTTGGGCCGATAGCTTAGTACCTGCCTATGAACCTATGAACCTATGAAGAGGAGCAGACAATCCCTGGGATTTATGAAGCTTGCACCAGGTGCAGGCGTAGTGTAGGCGGTATAATGCCAAACATGGCCGCCGAGCGATTCAGGTACAATCCAATTCCACGTGCACTACCGGCATACGCCAGATCTGTGCAGCCCTCGGCTTAGGTATGCTAATCACCCCATGCACATTGCTGCACCATGCAAATGAAGGTACATAGCAATTCATGAAGTGGTGCAGGCGTAGCGTAAGCCCACAGAAATGTAAACCAAAAAACACGGTTTACATTTTTCCAAACAGAACATTGGAGCTATGAAAGCAGACCAGACTCATGTATTACAAAGTTAACATATGCCAATGGCTAAATATACAGCCAATGGCATAAGAAAAGATGGACAACACCTAAAAAACATTTAATGTCATGTCTACAGTAACACAAAGTACAACCGCAGGGCATGTGTGTGCAAACGGGAACACAAAGAAAATATATACAAATGTCATAAAATTGCAATGTAATACAAATCATGATTTCACCATAATACTCAATGGTATGCATGGTACACCACAACCAAGCTGCAAGGGTTGCTAATGGTCTGTGACAGTGTTCAGCACGGTAACTAGGAATTAGTAGTCAATGCCATGCAAATGAGGCAGGTAATAGTGAATCGCAAACATCCCGCCGGACTAAGGATGTACCATACGGCGCAGCGCTACAACACTGAGGAGTGGCTTAGAGGTATACATGACATCAGCAGTCGGGTGTGCCACCGTAGCTGTAAGTACATAGTAGCAATGCAAATCTGGCCTGGCCGTTGCTAAGCAAAGCTGAAGGACAGGGGTGGGGAGGTAGGTATAGCATCATTTAGCTGAGAGCACATATGGTGCCCAAAAGTGCATGTGTACGGGGAGGAAAATGTGCCTGAAACCCGGTAAGTGGACGCACTCGCCGTGTACCATAGCTCAAACAGGAAGGTCAGGGGAAGAAAATAAGGAAATGCCACAGTAGGGTAATTGGAGTACAACTGAGCAATTAACACCTATTAACTCACAGCGGGCAATCGACTGCAGCTGACAAGTCTGCTCACAGAAACCTGCAAAACAGGATAGGGGAGGTGTTGGATTGCAAAGAAAAGAGAACTGTCATAGCAGAGCAAAGCAAACCTGCAGTAGAGTGGCCATAGAACAAATTACACAAGATTAGACAGGTGTAGGAAAGTACAAATGAAAGCAGGCTGCTGGATGCATGCCAGAAAATGGGAGGTGAAACGTGAAGAAATGTAAAGGGAAGGGCAAGAGGTAATCCACCTCAGCCAAATGTAATTCAACACCAAAGGTACCACAATAGTAGTTCTTGTCATAAAACACATAAGATACCCTGTAGCTATGATCGTACATACACACCCTATGACATCATCGGTGTTCACAGCACAATAGTATAAAGCGTGAAAACACCCCAAACACACCTGTGTATTCCCAAATACTGCACCATAGGTGTAAACATACGGGGAACTTTTACAATGTACATGTTGGGAGCTGCCATAGCTGTGATTCATCACCATGTGTTAGAGACTGACGGTGTTGTGGAGGATGATGCTGACAACCACTGCAGGCCCCGGAGGAGGAGAAGAGTGTTCAGACCAAGGGTAACCTCCCAGGGGCTATATGATCTGGAGATAGTAGAGCATTACAGAGTGGACAGGGACATCTTACAGCAAATAGTTGAGCTGTGCCGGCCACGCCTGAGATCCAGAAACAACAGAGGGGAACCCATTCCAGTGGACACGAAGGTATGTATAAGCTTGCGAATACTAGCCACAGGTACCTTTCAAAGGCCAACTGGAGATATAATAGGGATCTCACAGGCATCAGCATCCAGGGTACTACACCAGTTCCTGGATGCCATGTTACCACATGCCAATGAGCATATATACTTCCCCCGAACTCAGGAGGAGTTGGCCAGCAATATGCATCTCCTCCACCATGTGGCACACTACCCGGAGGTCCTGGGTGCGATAGACTGCACGCACATACATATGAAGTCACCACCCGGTGAGCATGGTAGGCGCTACATAAACCGCAAGGGATACCACTCCATCAACTGCCAGGTCATGTGCAATGCCCAGGGCATTATCATGGATGTGTGTGCTGGCAGCCCTGGAAGCTACCATGACTCCCACATCTGGCATACCTCACAGCTGTATCAGGTATTTGTCAGGGGGGACATCCCACATGGCCACCTTGTGGGAGATGCTGGCTATGCACTGGAGCCGTGGATGATGACTCCCATCAGAAATGCACACACACCCATGCAAGAACACCATAATGAGACACACGCACAAACCAGAATCATCATAGAGCATGTGTTTGGGATGCTGAAATCACGGTTCCATTGCTTGGACATATCTGGTGGAGCCTTGCAGTACTCTCTAGGCACGTGTGTCCACATCCTCATAGTATGTGCCATGCTACATAATATGATCCTGCGGAAACAGCTGCAGCAGGGACAGAATGGTGAAGGCCCTCACAGCCCACCACAATTGCCAAGGCCATCACAGGCACAGAGGGATTCAGACCATGAACACCCTGTGCCAGCCCCAGTAGGCAGATGGAGGCATGCCCAATATGCCTATGCCTTGGCAAAGAGGGAACGTATAGCACATACTCTGACAGTGTAGGCCCCTATAGACTGACACACCTCTCCACCTGCACACACAGTAAAATGGATGGCACACACACACGACCACCTGTAAATTGTAATGTATAGGTGGCCTACTGTGTGAATCCTACATAGGCAGCCCTCAACGATTGTACACACAACAGTTAATGGATCAAGGAATGTCAACACCTGAACAGTACACACACCTATCAGCATATGTTGGTACTGTGTGTATAGGTTCCTAGGTACATCGGTAGGTATATGCCCAATTATCAGAGACCATTAATCAATCGAGGCAAACAGTGTCTGCTGTCACCACCACATCGAGTAACCAACTGTCGCTCAGTGGAGCAGAGCCAATTGCGAGATCCATGTGTGTAATCACTGTTCCCCACACACTCTGCATGGATTCCCTGGTGCGTTAATGAGGGGCTCCATATAATGTAATCATGGATGTAGTGGCGAAGCATGGGGTGTACCCATGACAGGTATCTGTCACTCCAGCATGCTCCACCTACAGTTGTGAAGGTGTAGCACATTATAGTGTGTGGCTCACTGTGACATACATACATACCCAATGCTGGAGCACATTCATTAAACATCACTTGGACATACCATTAATAGGTCTTTCCATATGTAAACTAACAGAGTTACCCATTTGATCACAGTATGGAGTAACAGCTGTAGTACAGTCCACATACAAAACGCCATAACACGTGTACAAATCCCAGATGCCCAAGTGGTAAATGCAGTGACTGTCGTGCATGTTCCCGGTCCCATGTCCTGCAAGGGATGTAACGTAATCCTGAAGGCATGAATAATGCATGTTGGATGCAGGTCATCAGATCATGTTTAGCACATGTTAGTGGGAATATGCGTTGCCCAGTGCTGGTAAGTGTCGTTTATATATGACTATACAGATATGTGCGAAACAGGGCTAAGCTTCTCTGAATATCACGCAGATCACAATCAGTGATGTCCAGAACAGGTGAAACCAGCATTATTCATTCCTGTACTAATAGTGTCTGCTCTGAAGGGTAAAATGACCACTGCCAGGAGTAGAACACGCAATCATGTACACAATTACCTAACACTAAGCTACCCAAGATGTACCAACGGCAGGTGTGTAATGTGACAGGTTCAAACACAAACGTGCGGAGTCCAGGTAACAGTATACACCGACATGTACACAATGAAAGGTGTATTCTGCCTGTCACTCTCTCTGTCTTACATATATATATATATATATATATATATATATATATATATATATATATATACATTATACAGATAGAAAGGGTGATAGAGAGATATATGTTGATATATATGGATTCAGCTATATCTGCAAATATGTAGATAGGTCACCGACATGTACACAACCATGGAGGTACAAATATATAGGATACTGCCAACTATGGAATGTGTCACATACCGACACAGGTAATCCCGAGGCTGAAAGACTGAAAGAACACAGTACCAGAACACTAGAACCGCGTGTAATATTATCACAATATTAAGGGACATTTAGTTATCACTGCCGGTGTTGCGGTCCACGTAGGTACTGCTTTCAACTGTGTTTGTGATTGCCGTAGTCTGTGTATGTGTGTGTTGAGGGTGCCGTGTGCATTTCCATGGGACTGTAATGTGTGTGTGTGTGTGTGTGTGTGTGTGTGTGTGTGTGTGTGTGTGTGTGTGTGTGTGTGTGTGTGTTTGCATCATGTGTCTGTTACTGCAGACTCGGAGGTAGATCATTACGGTAGGTGGCCGTAGGCATATGGTTACCACCTGTCCCACTTAGAGGGACAGCCCCTCCCTGGGCAGTTGTGTCCTGACAAAAAATATTAAAAAGGGCAAATGTCCGAGATTGTAGGACATAATTATGTCCCATATATTATGTAACAGTTGCATTAAATAGTTATGCCTGTATCTAAAAAACATAAATGTTACATGAAACATAGGTAGCTAAAGTGCTACAAGAATAAGTATGTATTCAGGATAAAAGTATGTGCTATCCTGTGTACTGACCATGGGTATTTGTCAGCCTGTAAACAACGATGTGTGCCCTGCAAATGTCCCACTATGGCCATTTGAAAATGTGGCAACCCACGCCAAAGAGGTTCAGTCACCAATACAACTGCAATGAGTGCAAATATCTGTGACAGAAATTCACGTGGCAGCTGTCATTTAGTAACACTCCTTTACATATCGCTGTATTTCCAGAGGTATGGAAGTATCAACCTCACCCGCATACTATATAGAAACCAATTAACAATGGCCCGATGTATAAGCCCGTAACAACCATAGTTTCAGTCTATTAACTGATAGGTCTTCAATTAGGGAAGGAGCCCACACACATATATGGAATAAGTAGAAATGCAGTCCCCACAAACCTGTATATGCTATGTACACCCACCTACATCTCCCACACATGAAACAATAGCAATACAGACTGTAATAACATCACAAACATCCACTCACTCAATTACATTTGCAGAAGCGTTAACATACCTTGTGAGAGACACATTTGTAAAGGCACCATATGAAATCGTAGCTGTTGTATAATGGAACAGACGGCGATGTTACAGGTTTTGTTTGCAATAGTCCCTCATCAGACGGTTGAGATGACAGGTACACTCACATGTAGAACCACATACTCTAGCCGTCACACACAATACACGGGGGACATGAATCCAAAATATTCATGTCTCTACAAATAGCAGTTGTAATTCCACACAACAAAACACATACAGGACGTCTCCCCGAAGGTAGGGAAAAAGGGCAACGCCCAAGTGGAAAATTCAATTATACCCCACTGTTGCCACGTAATTGGTGAATGGAGTAGCTGCACAATTGATGTGCATGTAATAATTTACTCAGGAACAACAATTGGCGGCAGGAAACCACATGTTACAGGTATCGAAGTATATAAGGATGACTTGCCAGACATTCAAACTGTATGCTCATACCATAGAACCATTTAAACAGTAAAGGTGTAAGAGAGATATTTACAAATGTTCGGAATGCTAACAAGGTATGTAGAACACTCAGTATGTTAGTGTATGTATAGCCTGTTTTGTATTAATTAAAAGTGTCCGCAATGCATAAAGTGGGAAAAGGTATTATGTAGTGATGTCTTGCTGAGCATAGTAACGCTTGTAGAAATTGTGTGTCCTGCTTTGGGCCACAAGGTAAACATCACAGACACCACAAAGGATGCTACATGAGGGCTTTAAACAGAATGATTCCACACCACCCGCCGTCAGTGGTAGGGCATGTCCAACAAGTACGTGCCATAGCAGGGGATAGTATATGTTGATATACTGTCACAGTAGGCATGTGTATTGGCATATAACAACAATAACATGCCTAAGGTGGTCCTGCTGTGCAAGTATGCTTTGCATTATGGGATAATATGTAAAATATGTGTAATGTACAGTATTGTAGGTAGATATGTCAGATATTCTACACAGTATAACAGTTATATCATGCAAACAAAAGGTATCATCTATTGGCATGTACAATACACAATAACAGGATACATATGGCTTGCAGTCATGGGACACTGTAACAACATGATAGCTAATCGAAATGGAAGAGGTACTCAATTAACCATGCACAAAGGACATGTAATAGCTTTACAGGTTCATAGTGAGGTACTATGCTGTCTGGCAAGTCTATGTGTAAGCCCAACTACAGTGTTTACACCGGCAGCACCTCTCTAGGGTGGTGTCCTGTCTGTGAACAGCAGAGCCATGTGTTACCTGCATCTCTGCACAGTACAGCCACTGCAGTGATCCCTGGCGTACATGTGTGTCTCCCATCCACCAAGTGAGGCATCTCATAAACAGTGCTACTGAGTGTCCCTGCATGATGTACATAGGAATCATGTTCCAAAGCATGGTGAGTGTCTGGTTTGGGAATGTAACCCTCAAGAAAATCCCACTCATCGTTGCGTTTGTGCACATATCCATGAGCATGTTGCTCTCAGTGGCGTTTGCTTATGTCACTTATGTGGAGTATATCCATGAATATTGTTGTGGACATGGGCCCTGTATGTTCAGCAGAGATCACCCCTGAGTATGCAGTATGCAAATGTGTACAGTCATGGTGTCCATAGTACTGCCGCATACGTCAACCTTCGGAGCTCAATAATCCTCATGGTGTATTAATGTTGTGGTATGTAAAGCCATTGCTGTTCTGTAAGGTACACCCTAAATGGGGTGTTGTACCCTTGAATGTGTGTATACATCAGGAGTTTAGAGGTACAATGGGTGCCTTTGTTCCAGCTACAAACCCAGTACAGATAAGGGTGGCCACGTAGAAGGATATCCATGCCACATTGGCAATATGGTTATCAAAGGAGTGGGTGCTACATACGTGTATAATAAGATCATGTATAATGTCAGATGTATGAAGGGGGCTACCACCTATGTGATAGTCAGTGGGTGATTGGTGTAATCCAAAGGGGATGTTCATGCACCATGTGTCATGCAGCTTGAGGCCATGTTATCGACATCAGGTGTCCGTCACAGTGACACCCTTATGGAGGGAGTCTGTATCAGCTGGTGGATCAATCATGGCACCTTGTATGCAGCTGTCTGGAAACCTAGTCAGGGAAAGTCCCTCTGTGCTAGCCTGTACCTCAGGGGAGCATATACCGAACATCAGGGGCCCTATGACTGAGGACTGTGGTATGCCAAGTGTAACTGAAATACAGTAAGTACTACGGTATGCTACCCCCACTGTGTGGGTCCTGTCCGTGTGCCACTTTGCATAACATCCTGAGACGTAGGGGGCAATGTGCAGGTGGATGTGTATGTTGTCAATACCAGAATGGAGAGTGGTGCTGAAAGCCAATGAGAAGACAATGTAGGCTGCGTGGACCCCCTTACCATCATCAACTACCCTGGTAACTGTATCAAAGGAGTCCACCAGGTGTAGGAGCCATGGTCTGACCCTAACAAGTCCAACCTGGGTGGCATCAAATTTCTGGAGTCCACCAAAGTCTCTGTGAATGACTTCCATGATGATGTGCCCCATAGCCTTGCAGAACAGTCCAGTCAGGCGTATAGGGCAATAGTCCCTCTGGTTCATTGTGCCACCACCTGTGTAGAGTGTGATAACTGTTGCTGTGCATCATTCAGGGACCACAATGTCTGATACAAGGCTATTAGTGAATCTGCTGGCCAAGTGGGGAGACATGTCATTCTGAGATTTGTGTAAATCACAGCCTGGGATGTTGGACGGTCACATGGAATCTGTGTTCCAGGCCTTAGAGAGTGCAGGTTGGAACTGTGTAGTTGTGACCGCAGGAACCCCGCAATCTTCCTGCATGGATTATGGCCCTGTAGGGAGTGAGAGGGTGTAAAGTTAGCATTGAACCCATCCACCAGTATGTTGCCAACATCACTCAGTTTTGTAATGTTCCTGAGTAACCATCGTATGTCAGAGCAGATGTGGGTATTGCCATTGATGACTGACATACCTCCATAATGTTTTGTGGTACACCCTGGAATGTGTCACAGTAATGTTTATGTAGCTAGGTTTGGAGGATGTGATAAGGGATCCCGGAGTCCTACTGAGGCTAACCAGTGAGCTACCCCACCCATGGGATTGTACTCCACTTTGCAACAGCCTCCACCTTTTGTTATACATTATGTCCATGGAACTGGACCCCCAGAGTGGTGTCTGTTATCTGGTGGGTACCATCATGGCTCTGTTTGGAATAGCATGATCCATGCAGTCGTGTAAATGCTAATGAAGTGCACTGGGGTATGTTTCAGCATTTGTATGTGCATTGTCCATCTGCACGGGTGTCATGATGTTTACTACTGCTGTCATAAGACGTCTGTAGTAGGCATTGTACTAATCTTGTAGTGTGTATGCCATGAAGGGTGTTGTGCCGGGATGTGGAAAACAAGGGTGATTAGCATATGTTTGGAAACTACCAATGAGGGGATAACCACAGGTGTGGAAACCTAGTGACATGTTGGTAATGTCCATGTCTAGGATATTGTTGGTCTTGGTGGTGGTGTGTATGGGTTAATCCAGCTGAGTGGAGGTTATGAATCCTGGACAGCGTTGGCCTAATGTGTCGGTACATGAGTAGCTATCCCAGTTAAGTGTGGGGTAGTGTCAGTCGCACATCAGTAGTACCTGTCTGAACCCTACTGTCCAGTACACCAAGAAATGAGGGCCGGTAACCGTGGGGTATGTTGTTGAATCCATAGCATGTTACAATGTGTATAGCAGTTCTGGCCACAGTTAGTTGCACGTGGATCACCTCTGATGCATTGTGCTAAGTATCCAGCCAGGAGGTGTGTACAACATAGTGAAATATGGACACACCTCAGCCGTGGGTGTTCCGGTCCAGGTTACATGACTGAAAGGTGTGGTCTGCGTATAACCTGTCAGTGCAGGTGTGCTCTGTGTAGCCTAGAGGCAGGTCCCATTCACTGCAGAGATATCAAAGTGGTCCATTATAAGAAGTGCCATGCCTGCGTGCGTCAGAGATGATGTCAAGCATTGAGTCACATGACCCCATGTTTTGCTTGCCTGTTCCCGTTCTGGTGGTGAATGTTATTGGAAACTGTGCAAGACAGGCAGTATAGGAGCAGCAGCAGCCTTACATGTTATCTGTACTCCCAGGGCTGACAGGTGCAGGTCATCTGTGCCAAAGCATCATGTTTTGTTGACCATGTCATTCAAAGCGGACAGATACTGGATGCCTGTGGAATGACAGCAGAAGCATAGGCAACTGTTGAAGTGAAACAGTCAGTTGTTGTACAGTGGTATCTAGTCTGGATGAATGCAGAATGCTCCCCAGGTCTTGGCCGATAACTTCTGGGCTACAAGACCGGAGAACTACTGCGTGTCCCTGCACAATTAGTCTGGGAAGTTACATCTCAGGGCAGTTACACTAACATGGAGAATGACAGTCAAATTGTACCTGGTGAGGTGTGGCATGGATGCATATGTTATGTTGCAGAACCAGTTACTCGACAGCTAGATGTAAGCAACTATCGCCTTGTGTAGCCTGCTGAGTGGGACATCAGAGTGACCGCCTACAGAGTCACTTATGACTGGTGTGTTGGGTATGTTATAACACCCTATTGGCTGTATTTGATGGGCACACATGAGTCTGTGGGCTATAAGTAATTGTTGTTGTTGTGGTTGGTGATGGGGGCTGCCTCTGGTGCCTACACAGAGTATGGAGAGGTTCTGCAAATGTCGTACTCATACTATGTGTGGCCTGTGGTGGTGGAGATCGTGTGAGACTATGTGATGTGTGGGGTGTGTTGCAAATGTTACACATTCCCACATGAATGTCAGGTACAGTCTGGGTTGGTGAGAGCATTACCCCCAGCATGGCTACATATGTGCATATCCCACAGGCTGTAGTGTCGTATGTTGGGAGGTGAGCATTGACTGTGTACATGAGACAATTGCTCTATTTCCACATGTTCGCCATATTCATCATATAGACAGGCAATAGCACTGGTACGTGACAGTTGGACATGCCAGTATATTCAACCATGTCACACAAGATATGTGAATTACGTGTGTACAACAGCTGTTGTACTTTAAGCAAGATGGAAATGTAAGGACAGACAGTGTACTTGTAAGAAATGAGTTGGAATGGGTGCTATAGTAATTAGTAGCTCATGAAGTGCTCACAAGTTCTGAACAAGTGCTGAGCATGAATATGCAATACAGCTAGGGTGTTGGATAATATCAACCCACTGCAACCCACAAGTGGAGACGACAGTCATAATTGGAGGCACTGCACTATTACCCTGCTGAGTATGGTCTGCAAGTCTATGAACATTTATCAACGTAGATATTAGCAGTACAGAAGTAGATGACAGTACGGATGATTTCACACTGCATAGCATACCTGTGACAAGTCATAGGACATCATCACCCATACCGTGTTCCAGCTACACGGAGTATACTAGATGTACCTTCGTATGTCACAGGAGTGTTCTACCAGTTGCCTGTTGACAGAATCAACACTACAAAACGTGTCAGAGTGACATGTGCATATCATACCAGTGGCAGCTACAGTAAAACAGGGTTAATGTTTTGTACTCTCTCCTCATTGTAGCCCATACCACACAGACAAATGGGAGGCATATGTGTATGTAAGGATGTGAATGGCCATGACCTAGGAGCAATAGCTGTCTCAGTGTTGTGGACAACATACAGAATGGGCTTTGTGGGTGAGGTGTGTGACATATGTGCACAATCTGAGAGCTGATAATAGCATTGTCACCACTAGGTGAATGACCCTGTACCCATTAACTACCACCTAGGCAGCGGTCAACATTATGGACACTGTGTGAGGAATGGTGCTGTGCAGTTCACCTCCCTGAGTTGATGATGTCTCCAGGCCTATTAGGTAGTCATACGAGGCACCCATGTCATGACAGGGTAACATCCATGAGCATGGAGATCATTGGACAGGTATACTCAGCACTCGGGTGACCAATATCGGATCACGTATCACCTTTAAGGGATATTGGCCATGTGTGGATGGGCGATACCAGCCTTCACAATCCTCACCTCCACTATGCAGCATGCTGGCTACCTTGCATAAAGACATGTGCTACACTGTGATGTTGGACATGCTACACGTACATATCATGAACTGAAAGACATCTGTCATGGACAGCCACCGTCCTACTACAAGGATCGCCACAGGCTGGACAGATCCCTGTGCCATACATGTTACATACTCCTGCCATACCATGCAACCCTGTCCATCAAAGCTGCACATGTCATCCCTGTCATACATAGTGTGATGACCGCATGGTAGATGTATTATTAATGGTCTGGCTCAGTAATGTGGCACTGATGCACCTTGCGGTGGCAAAATGGCTGTCAGATACAGCTAGGAAACCTTGCCCGTACATGCTATAGTTGATAACCATCCATGCGAATGACGTCCGGCTAGCCATTGTCCCATGTCTATCACATGTGCAACACAGGCGATCCGTGGCAGGATGTTGAACTGCTGTAGAGTGCCGTGTAGATGTATATGGCAAAACACATGCATGTAAAGGTTCCGTGCATATGTGTGCATTGTCACTGCTCATGTCCATTAAGGCAGTGTATGTGTTGATATGTGACATATACACAGCATCAAGGTCAACAGTATCACTGTGGACACATCCAGGCATGTGCTGATAGGTTAGAACATCAATACAGGCAAACAGACATGCCCACATCAAGACAGCATTCACAAGGAGCATGAACAATGTAATGAGGTGACACACATATATGGTGATGATATCCAATGCATAACGGGTGTTACATGTGTGACACAAACATGTCAGTCGTGTCAGTGTCATGATAATTTTGCAAAGATACCTGTGCAGATGTACTAGATTTAATACAAATGTATGTGCAGATGTATCTCTGTACATCTCTGTGATACTGTGACCTGTCACCATCATTATGTCTTCCAGATAATGCCTCGTTCACGCCTGCCAGCATACAGCCACCAGGAGGATGATGTCCTCATCCCGTACCTCCATGAGAACTACAAGGTGTTGTTCAGCCATATGCCACAGCATGCCCAGCAGCGTGATGACCTGTGGCAGGACTTTTGCAGGAGGGTTAATGATGTGGGTAGCTATGACCGCACCTACCAGGAGGTGCGCAGACACTGCACGGACTTGATACGACATGCAAAACAGCATGCCACTGCAATCGCCAGGGAACAAGATGGAACAGGTTGTGGGCCAACAACCCAGCCCCACTCACACACACCGAGGAGCTACTGACCAGCCTGGGGACACCTTCAGAACAGCATCCACAAACACTAGCTGCCAGCGTGGAGGTGGGTGTCTCCCAACCAATGAGCCTGGAGTTGCCTGGTAAGTCACTACTGCACATATGACTATTATATCCCATTTAGTTGCATGTGTCACTGTACAATATGTAATGTAACATCATATGCAAGGTATGTTTACACACATGCTGCATACTACAGTATGCTACCCTGTATATGCACACATGTGCATTCTATATGCTATTGTACAGGCGAATGTGTTAACATGCACAGTGCACCCTGTGGCTGTCATACAGTCATGGATAATGTTCAAACTGCTGTATCACCCCTATACAGGTACCTCTGGTGTACCGCACATACATCAGTCCATTGCAGGTGAGACTGTCATCAGTATCAGGCATGTTAATGCATATATCTATTCACCATGTGGCCAGTTAACACATGTACACATGATGTATGGTCCAATCACGATATACAGGTCACATCTCCCATCATTCACACTGGCTACCCATGTGTAATATATACAAACAAAATGAAACACCGACATGAAACAACAGTATCTGTCATTGCTACATGTGTGGACAGCTGTGCATGCAACGGTGGAGGTGTTGTTCAATGTAGGCATATGTGCTATACATTGGAACAACACATATGTGGTACGCAAACAGTACCACACAGTGAGCTGGGATATGGGCAGCCCACAGGAGTCACCATTGTGTTATATGCCCCTGCAATGGGTGCACACATTGTGATGTGCCATCTGACATGTCCCAGACATGTAGTGTTCTGGCTGCAATATTGTCACACTATCCCATAATACATACCCCACATACCAAACACACAACCCATTGTCTGCATAGCCCTGTGGACGGTGACATTTCTGACATCTATGGGTGTATGTCATATGGGACTACACAGACATGTGAGAGACAGCCATCACAAACATTTGGCCAACACATGTTCACACATGGCCATGGAGGATGGCCAGAGACATGTAGCCACACAGTAGATGTGATGTGTATACACCCTGTTGCACATTGTCCACACATGGTCCAACTATAGCCTTAGTTGACTGATTATACAGTTGATGTGGTACACTGGACATCCTAAAATCCTGTGCACAGCTAGTGGAGGTGTCACGTAAGTCGATCATATAAGATGTGTTGAACATCACGACTGTGTCATAGCATGACAGTAGTCACCTGTACAGCTTCCACAGACATTGACACCACATCAGGCCACAGATACCGTACATTTCCCTTGCTGCTGTAGGGCATCACCATCAGCCGTGCACCTCGTGTGTGTGATACATCAATGTCATGCGGGACATGGTGTATAGACAAGTCTGCCATGTGTGGACATGGTTGCCAGGCAGCTAAGACTCTGTAGCAGATGTGCAGGGGTATCATCCGTAGGTCTTCCAGTGACCTTTCACATGACACAGCATGGTTTGCTGTGTATACACCTCAGCAACGTGGGTAACACTCCACAGTTATGTCATGTGTATGCACGCAGTTATGGCTATGCAATGTCTGCATATTACACACTGTATAGCAATATAGATGCCTCATGATGCCATGCAATGGGACAGTGTCTGTACTTCACACTGTATAGCAATGTAGACGACTCACACTACCCTTCCATGCTCATGCACATTTGCTAAACGTGCATTCTATCTGTAGGGCATACAGACAACACTGCAATGTGATACCCATTACAACGCTGTACATGTCTCAGGACACCATTGTGTCAGACATGTATGCATGTCAATGCACATGTTAGCAGATTACATGTCAAGGTCACTTCAGTCATGTGTACTGTTAACCTGTGCTGGTCCACATGGTGTATCACAGGGATGCATGCTTACAACCATGATTGTGTGAACTGCATGGCTACTGATATGACACCTGCTTGCTGTTGTGTGCAACCCAGGGAGGTATGCTAACTACCACTATTAATGTCTGAGCTGCATGCCGTCTGCTGTATCACATGCATGCTGCATGCCATTTGTCAAATCACATGCATGGTGTGTCTGTGTGTATGTCTGTGTGTGTCTGTGTGTGTGTCTGTGTGTGTGTGTGTCTGTATGTGTGTGTGTCTATTGTAATGTAGAGTCTTTCTTTGCATTCACAGGTGATGTAGGTGCATTACCCTCCTGCAGTCCGTCTGATGTTAGTGTCCCCACAGATACTAGCAGTGATGAACATATGAATGAGGTACAGGCAGGGCTGTCAGGGACTGAATCTGTGCCAATGGTTGCCATCCCAGCTATGTCCCCCTCTTCCCTGCACACAGTTCTCATGCCAACACATACCCCATCACCAGTGGCCATAGAGGAAGGACAGTCAGCGTGTGTTAGCTTGGAACAGGAACGTATGTTGGCTACAGAAGGTGTGTCTCCACACCATGGTGTCAGTGTAATGACTGCAGATATGCCACACAGGCATGTGGCCAGTGCTGCTCGTAGGAGGACCTCTGGCAGACATGCACCTGCAGGACAGAACACAGCAGCTGGTGTCACCAGACGCATGTTCCAGACTGTAATGGTGGCACAGGCACGTGCTGAATGGCAGAACAGAGAAGGGCAGAGGCTTCAGAGGGCTGCTATCCGTACTCTAAATGACAACATCCAGGCATTGGCAAATGCTCAACAGCAGATTGCTGATGTTCTAGACAGGCGATTGGGTGACATGGTCAGAATCCTTGACCATGGCATGGCAATCCACGAGCGTGAGCTGTCTGTCCTGGAACATCTTGTAGGAGTGAGGCATAAGCCACATGGATGTAGGCCAGCTACACCACCTAGTGCAGGTCAGCGTGAATGAGCCACCTCACATGCATGCTCCCATAGTGCCGGTAGCAGTAGCAGTGAAGCTGGTGCTGTGCTGTCCACACCAGGACACAGCAGGCCATGTGGACGTGGCCCTGGACGTTCCCAGTGGGGACACTGTTCCAGTGGACATGTGTCATCGGACAGTAGCCAATCTGTACCTCCACCTGGTAGTGCTCGTGCAATCCCTGCAGGCACACGTCACATGGCCATGGCCGGACACAGTGAGCTGTACATCCTGGTCTGTACAATCTGGAGCTGTCAATAATACCCCTGTGTAGGCCTGGCAAAAGGCAGAACTGTGTGCAATCATACACGCACACTGCAAAAACATCTGTAGGGCACTGCAACACCCACATGCATAACGACCACACATGTCCAATCAGATCACCAGCCCTTACCCACACACATGATGTCATCCACTGGTGCAGCCTATGTCCCTGGCAAACATTATCACCCTGTGCATATGATGATGCCTGTGCCGCATCCCTGTCATCCACACCATTGGTGCAGGGACATGCGCAAATGGTCTGATGCACAGGGTAAACAGAATAGTGAGAGAAGTGTATATTACATTAGTTGTGTACTGTTGACATGCACCAGACATACCATGTAGTATAGGTTTATAATGCATTGTTATATGTTCACAGTATGTGCCTTGGTAACAACAGTAACAGCATGTTAGTAATCATGCCCTGGTTCCCTCCTTATGGTCTACTTGCATGTGCCAACAAGTAGCAGTGTTTGCAGTTTCCCATGTGTAAATGTGGAGTACTCACAAGCATGTATGGCAATACCAGAATGCTATACGTAGCCTCAACCAGACTGCTAGAAAGGCTACCATACCACAGATGTCCACACATCTACTAATCCAGAAGCATGTGGGCTGTTTAATAGGCTACAGTGACTAGAGATGTGACATCCATGCCAGGTCACATCACAGGTATGTTGACATGGTGCAGGGGGATTACACAGCGGTCTGGCCGATGATAACGTTAGAGGCCACTTGATAGCATGAGGCCTCTCTGTGTAGCAGTAATACCCTGTCACATTACAGGATGAGAACACACACAGACATACACAGAAACACACAGTAACATGCCCACACTCACTGGGTCAACAACACTATAACGCACACTTGATAGTGTTGAGGTGAGGACCCCTGCCTATGTGGTAATCACCCTCACAGTACTGTGCACCCACCCAATGCGGCACAGAGAATGAACATGTACAGGTAGCCAGTAAGGCTGAGACCGATGGCATCAACAGGGTAGTAGACTGCATCACCATCAGGAGTTAGGGATCCTGTCTCTTCTGTATGGTAGCATACACCCTCACTCCATGCACCAGACAGCCATACATACATACACACACACTGTGGATTCCACAAATGTCATTCACATATGGATAGCTGACATGTGTGTGATACACACACCACCCCTGCCTACATCATGCATTCCACACTGCAGTATGTACAGATCTCAACAACAGTGTACAGGGGTGTGTAACAATTGGGATGTATTCCCCAACATATGTGGCATATATGGTCACACAACCAAACACACATGGCAGTATTGTGAATGATACACCTGCTATATGATGATACGTCTGACAGACATGCAGCAGTATTGGTGCATTATGTGTACCAACGCTACCTTCGGCAATTGTGCTGCTATATGCACACAGGAGAATGTAAGTGTTACAGGTGTCAAGTGACTTACAGTCAGTAACACCCGACCACTGTGTAGGTTTTATGTCTTCACCGTCAAGTAACAGTAACATAGCATACTGTTTGCACATGTAATGGTAGGATGGCTTGTGACACACCTGTGAGCCGTCCCCAGCAAACATCCATCTGCAAAGGTGGATCACCAATTTATGTACACCCATCCATCCATACCTGATGTACATCCTACCGTACTGTCAGTATTTCACCATATACAGGTGTCAATGATGGGGCTGCATTGCAACTGCATGTTGTAGTTGGAAACAGATGAATTACATACATCAGATACTGCACATGCATGGTAGCTGCATGCACACCACTACATGTACATGTGTGTTGGTCCTACATGCCTGTCATGTAGCCATGTTTGTATGCATTGCAATTGGTGGACATGTGTGATGACATACATAACACATGGACTGTTGTATGATATGATGGGTGTCATGGGTAACTAGTACAGAGGGAATGTTTCCTCAGAAAACATTGCTACCTCATGTACTGTCAGCATTCAACAGCCATGGACCTACCTTACATGTGCATGCATGTGATTCCTGTAGCCACTTGTCTGCATGGAGGACAGCAGAAGCTATGCTATGTACATATGTGTTGTGTGTGTGTGTGTGTGTGTGTGTGTGTGTGTGTGTGTGTGTGTGTGTGTGTGTGTGTGTGTGTGCATGTGGTCCATGCACATATCCACTGCGATTACATGTATGTCATATCCAAACATGTGTGTTCTTTGGTGTACAGTGACAGTCATCTGTCACAGCTGTGTAAAACCCAGGGCCCCTGTTATGTGTAGAGCTGACCTGGTTATGTACAGTGGTATCATTGCATTGCATAACACATGATTGAACCCTGTCAGTACATGTGTAGTCTGCACAGTTGATGTAGACCTATGTACAGTCCACTGGTCATGAGTCACACGGTGTTGTGGTAATGTATGGATGTGTGTTGCTGGTCCAAGGACATGGTGATGTCTGAGGGCTACATAGTAGAATGCGACGTTTACCTCTGTGATCTGCACCTGAGACATCTGTGATGGCTCTTGAGTGTGTACTGGTCAGTACATGTGAGCGGCCTTTATGTACGTGGGGATAGTAACACCATACTGTTCCCTTCCATGTTTAGAATCTTTGTGCATGCAAGACAGCCCTTTGCTTCTGCTAAGTGTGTGAGCATGCCCAGTACGCCGTTGTGTAGATGGACACACAGTACATTCCAAACTGTGCCCTTCCATGTTTAGAATCCATGTGCATGCAAGATAGCCCTTTGCTTCTACTAAGTGTGTGAGCATGCCCAGTACGCCGTTGTGTAGATGGACACACAGTACATTCCAAACGGACGTGTGATACTAGGTCTGTGAGCATGCACAGTGATACCTTGTGTTGGTGATGTGCCTCTGTGTAGGGGCATGGCCATTGACATCCTGTATAGCGATGGTGGTCATCCAGGCAACAGATGTCTATACCCCACGTCAGAATGGATGCCTACATTGAACACACTGGTTGACTGTCTTGAAGGGTGTACTGTCTGTGGCGCATCTCGTATCTATGTAGTGTTGTAATAGCGCTCCATAGATAGGCAGTTGTCCTGCTCACACCACTGCCATGTGTTTGTCTACGTCTACCTTGCAACAGTAATATGCTTTTAGACTGCTCACTCTCTATAATTCCCTTTCGGCGTCTTTGCCTTTGCAGATGATGTCATCCACCTAGAAGTATGCCTCTGGGAGTGCTGTGTTCCAGTAATTTCAGTAGCGGGTTCTATAACTGCATAATGCTGTAGTGTGATAAAATAGTTAGGTGTATGTTCAACTCTCATCCCTGCCAAGTGTGTGTGTGTTTCCGGCTGCCTGGGGACAGAGTAATGCTTTTAGACGTCTCACTCCACATACATTCCCTATCGGCGTCTTTGCCTTTGCGGATGATGTCATCCACCTAGAAATATGCCTCTGGGAGTGCTGTGTACCAGTAATCTCGATAGCGCATTCTGTAACTGTGTAATGCTGTAGTGTGATAAGGTAGTTAGGTGTATGTTCGACTCCCAGCCCTGCCAAGTGTGTGTATGTGTGTGTGTATGTTTCTGGCTGCCTGGGGACAGAGTAATGCTTTTAGATGGCTCACTCCACATACATTCCCTATCGGCGTCTTTGCCTTTGCGGATGATGTCATCCACCTAGAAGTATGCCTCTGGGAGTGCTGTGTTCCAGTAATCTCAATAGTGCACTCTATAACTGCGTAATGCTGTAGTGTGATAAGGTAGTTAGGTGTATGCTCGACTCCCAGCCCTGCCAAGTGTGTGTCTGTCTGTGTGTGTTTCCAGCTGCCTTAGGACAGAGTAATGCTTTTAGTCGGCTCACTCCCCATACATTCCCTATGGGCGTCTTTGCCTTTGCTGTTGATGTCATCCACCTAGATGTATGCCTGTGGGAGTGTGGTGATGCTGGAACTCGGTAGCGCTTTCTGTTACTGCATAATGCTGTAGTGTGGTAGACTAGACAGATAGGTGCTTGATTCCAAGGCATGGCAGGTGTGTGTGTTTGGCAGTTATACCATATGTTTTGGTATCTGTGGGTGGCTAGCTGCGGGATGTGTTCAGTGTGTTTTGTTGCTGACCTATATAGTGTCCACAGCCCACATATTCTGCCAAGACACTGGGTTGTCAACACATACATTCACCAATAGGTCTGGTGAGTAACTGTCAGCAGCCCTACTCTTACCCTTGATACGGTCTGACCCATGTGATGCAACATAACACACGTGCCTTGATAGTAACAACACTACATGATGCAGGTGGCACATGTAGTTTCCTTTTCATTCCGGTCTAATACATTGCTGTCATGTGGTCCACTGTTGTGACATAAATGCTATATCTACATATGTGTGTACATGTATATGTGTATATGTGTATATATATATATATATATATATATATATATATATATATATATATATATAGATGTCCATGTATATATGTATACAAATATATGATATATGTAGAGGTGGACATAGATACATAGATGTGAACATATATGTCTGGGGACATCAGCACTATTGAATGTTTGTGCCGGATGATCTGTACGCGATATCCTGGGATCTATGCATATCTGCCATGGCGTGGTGGTAATGCACATCGTCTGTAATGTGCAGGGCCACGGGTTGTAGTCATGTAGACACTGGTTATTTTGTTGCTGGGAAGACCATGGGACATTGAATATGGTCATAGTAACGCACCTGTTGCCAGTTGTGTATGGATCTGAGCGACACTGAGCAGTGGTTATTAATTTGGAGGTTTGGTATGGGTCATATAACTATTCATTAGAAGACTATACTATGCAGATGAGGTTGACTATAGTGTATCACATTTATCACCATGGTGTGCTGCTGGCCCCTGGAGTGTATGTGTGTAGTCAGCCAGGTGCAGGTCTCGAATATAGTTGACAGCATGGGAGGGGGGTCAGGCATACTGTACGTACATTGCAGTACTGTGCTTTGGGAGTGCTCCTGCCTTAGCACACCTTAGCTAGGGGTGTGTCTATACCTGCCTGGTGACATTTTGAGGAATGACAGCAGTGGTGGGGTAGTCAGGGTGTGCAGGCTGCACAAACAGGTGTTGATCAGCACAATCAGCAGATGACATGGCCAGCCCACACATGAACAGTGCGTTAATGCGAGCAAGCAGCATACACACAGGTTTCATCTACACTCGACACCACTGGTGTATACCTGCAGCGACATTTCACGACACAGTCCAACCAAATGACACGGGCTGCAGCAGGCAACATATACCAACATGTACAGAAGGCTGGGGCAGTGAGGATGTGTATGCTGCTGAACAATAATTACTGGGGTGACATAAGACTTTATAGATCGAGGGTGACTTACCAGGAGCTACATGGGCTGGGAATGTTGGAGCACTATGGGGTGGATAGAGACCTCCTACAGCAGCTTCTCGACCTGTGCATGCCACACCTGACACATCAAACAGGCTGAGGGAAACACATCACAGTGGATACCATGGTATGTGTTGGCCTAGGTGTACTAGCCACAGGTACCTCACACAGCACAACTGGGGATATCATGGGTATCTCACAGGCATCTGCATCCAGAGTATTGCACCAGTTCACAGACGCCATGTCAACACATGCTAATGAACACGTACATGTCCTCAACACACATGATTAGTAGACCAGCAATATGCATCTGTTCAACCACATGGATGACTACCCTGGGGTACTGGGTGCCATAGCCTGCACACACATACACATCGTAGCACCACCCGGTGAGTGGGGTAGGGCCTACAGTCACTGCAGGGGCATACCCTCCAATAGCTAAGCCATTTGCGATGGCCAGGGAATGAGATTGAATGTGTGTGCTGTCTGCTCTGGAAGCTATGATGTGTCCGATATATGGCTTCTGACACAGCTGTAGCACACCAATGCCAATATGGATATCCCCTACATAGAACTATCACAACTGCAAAACAAACACATAAACACACAAAGACATACTCAGAGGCACTGATCAAAAATCTACCAAAACTACAGAGGCCTCCAAAGCAGACACCCAAACAACTGCCACCTCAAGACATAAGACATGCAACACATAGTTCTCAAAGTCAGTGTGCTAAACAATCACAGCCCTTAAGGCCAAACACAATGCCAGACACACTTGTTATAGGTGACTCCATAGTCAGACACACTGACATCCCACTCACCAGACTGAACAAGGAAAAGATCACAGTAAGCTGCCTGTCAGGCGCTAGAATCCGCCACATAACACAAGCACTCAGGTCACTCCACAGCAAGTACAAGTATGACTCAGTCATTGTCCATGCCGGTGTGAACGACCTGAGACGTAAATCCCTGGACTACATGAAAAGAGACATAGAGGAGCTCTCAGATTATGTAGCCCAGGCCGGTATGACCCTGACCCTGAGCAGTATCCTACCCTCACCAAGAATGATGCCACAATACAGAGACAAAATGATCAGCTTTAATAATTGGCTTAATTACTGGTGTCATTCTAAGGGGATCCAATGTCTGTCTGCCTGGGATGACATGCTTGACAAGCCACGCTGCTTCACAAGGGACGGCTTGCACCTGTCACCCCTGGGCTTCCGGATATTGGCAAAGGCTCTTGCCACCCCATAGTGCCTTTTTTAGGCAAGGCTCAAATGATAAATCTACCACCTAGAAAACAAAAATGGAGAAAAACTAACGGTAATACTGCTCAGTGCCAGAAGTCTAAACCTCAAGATGCATGTCCTCGAAGCCCTCCTCAGTATGGAGAAGATCGATGTCTGTGCTGTGACTGAAACCTGGTTCAAGGCTCCTGAGAGCACCCCAGCACTATCAGGTTATATCTCATATCATGCTCCGCCCCAAAATCCGGACCGAACCACAAAAGGAGGGGGAGTATCCATATTCATAAAGGATACCCACACCTCCAGATTAGTGGCAATGCACAAAGCATTGGAGACCATCCAGGTGCAATTAACCATAGGTAAAACTGCCCTACAGTTTGTAACATGCTACAGACCACCTTCTCAAACTCAGGAAACCCACACAGCCTTCTGAAGACACTGGAGAGTATGAATGTCTCTCCAAACACCATCATATTGGGTGAATTCAACTACCAAAACATAGACTGGGAACATTACTCAAGCCCCAACACCCTAGCCCAAAGGTTCCTTGAGTTCCTAAACTCAAATGCTATGGAACAACTAGTCACCATTCCCACAAGAGGAGAAAATATACTAGACCTGATCATCACAAACATGGGGACAAAATGCGCCACACCGGAAGTATATCCCTCATTGGTGAGATCAGACCATAAATTAATCTCACTGGAGATCCACATCCCACCCCCATCCCCAGCAAAAAAGGCCACAGTGAAGAACTTCTCAAAAGCAAACTTCACACTTCTTAAGACTGGAGTGGTATCCTTCAAGGCCCCCGAGCCAGTGGAAACCACAACCCACGCTGCTGAAACCCTTACAAATGCCTTCTACGAGCACCTCCAGGAATGTATGGATCAAGCAATCCCTAATAAAATCAAGACCCTTTCCACCAAAGGCAGGCGCCCGGTCTGGTGGACCCCAGCCATAAACAAAGTCTACAACAAGAGCAGAAAGCTACTACATGACAGAGCAAAATCCCTAAAAGGGAAGGCATCTCTGATCAATACTAGCAAAAAACTACGATCACTCATAAAATCATCCAAGGCCAACTTTGAGAGAAAAATCGCTAATGACACAAAAGACAATCATAAAGCCTTCTTTAGCTATGTTAGAAACCTGGGTGGAAACTCCCAGATATGCTCAGAATTAGTCCAAAATGATAAAAAAATCACTGAACCCACAGACATTGCCAACATACTGGCAGACAGGTTCAGTGCAAATTCCCCAAGGAGAAATATCTATCCCACCAGAGTCTAGCCTCCCAAACATCTCAGATGCCCAGGTGAGAGCTGTTCTCTAAAGCAAAAACACAGCATCAATGGGACCGGGCGGTGTCCCCGGCTGTGTGCTACCTAACTCAATGAGGAACTAAACCCACACATAAGGCTGCTGTTTAATCTTAGCCTTACTACAGGATATGTACCCAAAGAATGGCGTACGGCAACTGTGGTCCCACTCCACAAAGGCGGTGCTTCTACTGACCCTGAAATAACCCCATAAGCTTGACGAGCCTTGTCTGCAAAGCTATGGAGAGGATCATAATGGAACTCATAAATAAAGACATTGGGGACCTACAGACACTGGATCCTACCCAATTTGGCTTTGTCAAGGGCAGATCCTGCCTCTTGAACTTGGTCGACTTTTTCAAAACAGTCACTAAGGCCATTGATGAGGGTAAGGCAGTTCACACAGCCTACCTTGACCTAGCAAAAGCATTCGACACAATACCCTACTCGGGCATCATAGAAAAGCTCATCAGCTTAGATGTAAACCCATATGTCACAAGATGGGTTGCAAACTGGCTCAAGGACAGAACACACAGACTTAGAGTTGCTGGTGCCATGTCAGACTCTAAGCCGGTCACGAGCGGTGTCCCACAGGGCTCAGTCCTGGGCCCCCTCTTGTTCGGCATTTATTTTTCTGAAGTGCAGGCAAACATAGGGGGATTGTGGCTGACAACATTTGCAGATGACTGCAAACTGGGCACCATAATTGACACTCCATCAGACACAGACATCCTCCAGAGAGGTCTCATAGAAATGGATAACTGGTGCCAGAGCCATGGCCTTAAGCTAAATGCCAAAAATGTATAGTCATACCCTTTGGGAAAAACAAGGTAACCCTAATTACCACATAGGTGGTAATCCATTAAACACGGAAGAAGTTATCAGGGACCTGGGGACCCAAGTTGACAGTAACCTCTCTTTTGACACTCAGATTGCCAAAGTGGTTAGGAAGACCTTCTACATTGCCCACCTGATCATGAAGGGATTCACATCCAGATCAGGAGAGGTCATTGTACCTCTGTACTCTTCAATTATCAGACCAATGATTGAGTACAACGCCCCATTCGGAATGTACCTTACCCAACACCTGCAGCAGTTGGAAAGACCCCAAAAGTTCCTCACCAAAAGGATAAAGGCTCAAACATATGTCATACGATGCCCGACTGAAGAAACTCCAGCTCTATTCAGTCGCATACCGTCTGCTCAGAGGTGATCTGTGCCTGACATAGAAGGCCATGTCCAACCCGGAATTAATGGACATGCTCCACCTCAAAAAATCCAAATCCACCAGAGCCACGAGAGCAAGAGACTTAAACCTCAACACGGATATAAATAGGACGTGCTGGAGGGACAGATTCATCACCCAGAGATTCCCTACACTATGGAACAGAATCCCAGTCCATGTGAGGCAGAGCCCCTCACTGACTCTGTTCAAGAGAAATCTTGATGAGTGGATGGGAGATCGTAGGTTTACTACGGGAATCATCTCTGTATCACTGCTGGTCAGAGGCACAGCAAACTAATGGGTATAGTATTCTCATCCTAAGGGGTGGTGAAAGCCACACACACTCTGGCTAGGCTTATAAATGCCCTAGGGCAGATAGCCTAGTATGAACCTATGAACCTATGAATCTCCTAGTGGGGGATGCTGGGTAAGCACTGGTGTCGTGGCTGATGACACCCATCAGCAATGCACACACACCTGAACACTCACACCATACTGACGCAGATGCACAGGCAAGACATATACCTGTGCATGTGTTTGGGATGCTCAGTTCACAGTTCTGGTATCCGGACACATACGTTGGAGCTCTGCAATATTCACAAGCTACATGCATACAAGTTGTTATGGTATTTGCCATGCTACACAATCTTATCCTGCAGTAACAGTTGCAGCAGGAACAGCATGGGGCAGGGCCACACAGCCCAACACCACTGCCAAGGCCTGTACAGGCACAGTGTGACTTGGTGAAGGAACTACCTGAGCAGGGCACAGTCGGAAAAAGCCCGTGCACAGTATGACCTGCCCTTGGCAAAGAGGCAACACAAGGCATATGCACTGACACAGTAGGTACCCAAGGATTTCCCCTCTCTGACCCGCACACAGTACAATGGATGCCAAACATGACAGTACCTGTTCTTGGCCATGTATAGGAGGTGCACTGTGTGCATCCACAATAGGCAGCACTCCAGCACCATCCTCAACTCTGGAACACACCCAGGGTATGTATATTGACCTAACAAGTGGCAGTTGTATTAGAATGTGTAGTTACCCATTGCTATGGTATGTATGTGAGCATACAAGTGACTGTGGTGGCCAAATGTTAGGGCAGCAGACAGTACACATCCATAGTGGCACCATGACCTCTGTAGCATATACAGGGGTCACAATGGTAGCCTGTAGTACACAGGGTGTCCTAACCCACTGCAGATTATGAGTTGACCATCATGTGTGTCCGTACAGCCCACACACATTCCATGCAGCTGGACAGATGTGGACCAATACAGCAAATTATATACAATGGCCTATGGATATGCCCAATGAATGACCTCAACCCCCTAAGACACACACAGATGACAGCAGGCCAGGCAGTTTGATGTAGGTTGTGTAAGCTAGGACGTCCAACACCACTGTGCAGGTAATTAAAGCTGGGAACTGATGTACCCTGGTATCCCTCCAACCAGCAATTTAGGTCTCTACAAATAGCAGTTGCAATCCCACTCAAGAAAACACATACAGGACATCTCCCCGAAGGTAGGGCAAAAGGGCAACGCCCAAGTGGAAAATTAAATTATACCCCACTGTTGCCGCGTAATTGGTGAATGGAGTAGCTGCACAACTGATGTGCATGTAATAATTTACTCAGGAACACCAATTGGCAGCAGGAAACCACATGTTACAGGTATCGAAGTATATAAGGATGACTTGCCAGACATTCAAACTGTATGCTCATACCATAGAACCATTTAAACAGTAAAGGTGTAAGAGAGATATTTACAAATGTTCGGAATGCTAACAAGGTATGTAGAACACTCAGTATGTTAGTGTATGTATAGCCTGTTTTGTATTAATTAAAAGTGTCCACAATGCATAGAGTGGGAAAAGGTATTATGTAGTGATGTCTTGCTGAGCATAGTAACGCTTGTAGAAATTGTGTGTCCTGCTGTGGGCCACAAGGTAAACATCACAGACACCACAAGGGATGCTACATGAGGGTTTTAAACAGAATGATTCCACACCACCAGCCGTCAGTGGTAGGGTATGTCCAACAAGTACGTGCCATAGCAGGGGATAGTATATGTTGATATACTGTCACAGTAGGCATGTGTATCGGCATATAACGACAATAACATTACTAAGGTGGTCCTGCAGTGCAAGTATGCATTGCATTATGGGATAATATGTAAAATATGTGTAATGTACAGTATTGTAGGTAGATATGTCAGATATTCTACACAGCATAACAGTTATATCATGCAAGCAAAAGGTATCGTCTATTGGCATGTACAATACACAATAACAGGATACATAGGGCTTGTAGTCACGGGACACTGTAACAGCATGATAGCTAATCGAAATTGAAGAGTTACTCAATTAACCATGCACAAAGGACATGTAATAGCTTTACAGGTTCATAGTGAGGTACTATGCTGTCTGGCAAGTCTATGTGTAAGCCCAACTACAGTGTTTACACCGGCAGCACCTCTCTAGGGTGGTGTCCTGTCTGTGAACAGCAGAGCCATGTGTTACCTGCATCTCTGCACAGTACAGCCACTGCAGTGATCCCTGGCGTACATGTGTGTCTCCCATCCACCAAGTGAGGCATCTCATAAACAGTGCTACTGAGTGTCCCTGCGTGATGTACATAAGAATCATGTTCCAAAGCATGGTGAGTGTCTGGTTTGGGAATGTAACCCTCAAGAACATCCCACTCATCGTTGCGTTTGTGCACATATCTATGAGCATGTTGCTCTCAGTGGCTTTTGCTTATGTCGCTTATGTGGAGTTTATCCATGAATATTGTTGTGGTCATGGGCCCTGTATGTTAAGCAGAGGTCACCCCTGAGTATGCAGTATGCAAATGTGCACAGTCGTGGTGTCCATAGTACTGCCGCATACGTCAACCTTCGGAGCTCAATAATCCTCATGGTGTATTAATGTTGTGGTATGTAAAGCCGTTGCTGTTCTGTAAGGTACACCCTAAATGGGATGTTGTACCCTTGAATGTGTGTATACATCAGGAGTTTAGAGGTACAATGGGTGCCTTTGTTCCAGCTACAAACCCAGTACAGATAAGGGTGGCCACGTAGAAGGATATCCACGCCACATTGGCAATATGGTTATGAAAGGAGTGAGTGCTACATACATGTATACTAAGATCCCTTATAATGTCAGATGTATGTAGGGGACTACCACCTATGTGATAGTCAGTGGGCGATTGGTGTAATCCAAAGGGGATGTTCATGCACCATGTGTCATGCAGCTTGAGGCCATGTTATCGACATCAGGTATCCGTCACAGTGACACCCGTATGGAGGGAGTCTGTATCAGCTGGTGGATCAGTCATGGTGCCTTGTATGCAATTGTCTGGAAACCTAGTCAGGGAAAGTCCCTCTGTGCTAGCCTGTACCTCAGGGAAGCATATACCGAACATCAGGGGCCCTATGACTGAGGACTGTGGTATGCCAAGTGTAACTAAAATACAGTAGGTACTACTGCATGCTACCCCCACTGTGTGGGTCCTGTCCGTGAGCCACTTTGCATAACATCCTGAGATGTAGGGGGCAATGTGCAGGTGGATGTGTATGTTGTCAATACCTGAATTGAGAATGGTACTGAAAGCCAATGAGAGGACAATGTAGGCTGCGTGGACCACCTTACCATCATCAACTACCCTGGTAACTGTATCAAAGGAGTCCACCAGGTGTAGGAGCCATGGTCTGACCCTAACAAGTCCAACCTGGGTGGCATCAAATTTCTAGAGTCCACCAAAGTCTCTGTGAATGACTTCCATGATGATGTGCCCCATAGCCTTGCAGAACAGTCCAGTCAGGCATATAGGGCAATAGTCCCTCTGGTTCATTGTGCCACAACCTGTGTAGAGTGTGATAACTGTTGCTGTGCATCATTCAGGGGCCACAATGTCTGATACAAGGCTATTAGTGAATCTGGTGGCCAAGTGGGGAGACATGTTGTTCTGAGATTTGTGTAAATCACAGCCTGGGATGTTGGATGGTCACATGGAATCTGTGTTCCAGGCCTTAGAGAGTGCAGGTTGGAACTGTGCAGTTGTGACCACAGGAGCCCCGCAATGTTCCTGCATGGATTATGGCCCTGTAGGGAGTGAGAGGGTGTAAAGTTAGCATTGAACCCATCTACCAGGATGTTGCCAACATCACTCGGTTCTGTAATGTTCCTGAGTAACCATCGTATGTCAGAGCAGATGTGAGTATTGTCATTGCCGACTGACATACCTCCATAATGCTTTGTGGTACACCCTGGAATGTGTCACAGTAATGTTTATGTAGCTAGGTTTGGAGAATGTGATAAGGGATCCCGGAGCCCTACTAAGGCTAACCAGTGAGCTACCCCACCCATGGGATTGTACTCCACTTTGCAACAGCCTCCACCTTTTGTTGTACATTATGTCCATGGAACTGGATGGTCAGAGTGGCGTCTGTTATCTGGTGGGTACCATCATGGCTCTGTTTGGAATAGCATGATCCATGCAGTCGTGTAAGTGCTAATGAAGTGCACTGGGGTATGTTTCAGCATTTGTATGTGCATTGTCCATCTGCACGGGTGTCATGATGTTTACTACTGCTGTCATAAGACATCTGTAGTAGGCGTTGTACTAATCTTGTAGTGTGTATGCGGTGAAGGGTGTGGTGCCGGGATGTGGATAACAAGGGTGATTATCATATGTTCGGAACCTACCAACGAGGGGATAACCACAGGTGTGGAAACCCAGTGACATGTTGGTAATGTCCATGTCTAGGATATTGTTGGTCTTGGTGGTGGTGTGTATGGGTTGATCCAGCTGAGTGGAGGTTATGAATCCTGGACAGCGTTGGCCTAATGTGTCGGTACATGAGTAGCTATCCCAGTTAAGTGTGGGGTAGTGTCAGTCGCACATCAGTAGTACCTGTCTGAACCCTACTGTCCAGTACACCAAGAAATGAGGGCCAGTAACCGTGGGGTATGTTGTTGAATCCGTAGCATGTTACAATGTGTATAGGAGTTCTGGCCACAGTTAGTTGCACGTGGATCACCTCTGATGCATTGTGCTAAGTAACCAGCCAGGAGGTGTGTACAACATAGTGAAATATGGACACACCTCAGCCGAGGGTGTTCCGGTCCAGGTTACATGACTTAAAGGTGTGATCTACGTATAACCTGTCAGTGCAGGTGTGCTCTGCGTAGCCTAGAGGCAGGTTCCAGTCACTGCAGAGATATCTAAGTGGTCCATTATAAGAAGTGCCATGCCTGCGTGCGTCAGAGATGATGTCAAGCATCAAGTCACATGACCCCATGTTTTGCTTGCCTGTTCCCGTTCTGGTGGTGAATGTTATTGGAAACTGTGCAAGACAGGCAGTATAGGAGCAGCAGCAGCCTTACATGTTATCTGTACTACCAGGGCTGACAGGTGCAGGTCATCTATGCCAAAGCATCGTGTTTTGTTGACCATATCATTCAAAGCGACAGCAGAAGCATAGGCAGCTGTTGAAGTGAAACAGTCAGTTGTTGTACAGTGGTATCTAGTCTGGATGAATGCAGAATGCTCCCCAGGTCTTGGCTGATACCTTCTGGGCTACAAGACTGGAGAGCTACTGCATGTCCCTGCACAATTATTCTGGGAAGTTACATCTCAGGGCAGTTGCACTAACATGGAGAATCACAGTCAAATTGTACCTGGTGAGGTGTGGCATGGATGCATAGGTTATGTTGCAGAACCAGTTACTCGACAGCTAGATGTAAGCGACTATCGCCTTGTGTAGCCTGCTGAGTGGGACATCAGTGTGACCGCCTACAGAGTCACCTATTACTGGTGTGTTGGGTATGTTATAACACCCTATTGGCTGTATTTGATGGGCACACATGAGTCTGTGGGCTATAAGTAATTGTTGTGTTTTGTGATTGGGGCTGCCTCTGGTGCCTACACAGAGTATGGAGAGGCTCTGCAAATGTCGTACTCATACTATGTGTGGCCTGTGGTGGTGGAGATCGTGTGAGACTATGTGGGGTGTGTTGCAAATGTTACACATCCCCACATGAATGTCAGGTACAGTCTGGGTTGGTGAGAGCATTACCCCCAGCATGGCTACATATGTGCATCTCCCACAGGCTGTAGTGTCGTATGTTGGGAGGTGAGCATTGACTGTGTACATGAGACAATTGCTCTATTGCCACATGTTCATCATATTCATCATATAGACAGGCAATACCACTGGTACATGACAGTTGGACATGCCTGTATATTCAACCATGTCACACAAGATATGTGAGTTACGTGTGTACAACAGCTGTTGTACTGTAAGCAAGCTGGAAATGTAAGGACAGACAGTGTACTTGTAAGAAATGAGTTGGAATGGGTGCTATAGTAATTAGTAGCTCATGAAGTGCTCACAAGTTCTGAAAAAGTGCTGAGCATGAATATGCCATACAGATAGGGTGTTGGATAATATCAACCCACTGCAACCCACAAGTGGAGATGACAGCCATAATTGGAGGCACTGCACTATTACCCTGCTGAGTATGGTGTGCAAGTCTATGAACCTTTATCAACATAGATGTTAGCAGTACAGATGTAGATGACAGTACGGATGATTTCACACTGCATAGCATACCTGTGACGGGTCATAGGACATCATCACCCATACCGTGTTCCAGCTACACTGAGCATACTAGATGTACCTTTGTATGTCACAGGAGTGTTCTACCAGTTGCCTGTTGACAGAATCAACACTACAAAAGGTGTCAGTGTGACATGTGCATATCACACCAGTGGCAGCTACAGTAAAACAGGATTAATGTTTTGTACTCTACTCCCTCCTCATTGTAGCCCATACCACACAGACAAATGGGAGGCATCTGTGTATGTAAGGATGTGAATGGCCATGACCTAGGAGCAATAGCTGTCTCAGTGTTGTGGACAACATACAGAATGGGCTTTGTGGGTGAGGTGTGTGACATATGTGCACAATCTGAGAGCTGATAATAGCATTGCCACCGCTAGGTGAATAACCCTGTACCCATTAACTACCGCCTAGGCAGCGCTCAATATTATGGACACTGTGTAAGGAATGGTGCTGTGCAGTTCACCTCCCTGAGTTGGTGATGTCTCCAGGCCTATTAGGTAGTCATATGAGGCACCCATGTCATGACAGGGTACCATCCATGAGCATGGAGATCATTGGACAGGTATACTCAGCACTCAGGTGACCAATATCGGATCACGTATCACCTGTAAAGGGTATTGGCCATGGGTGGATGGGCGATACCAGCCTTCACAATCCTCACCTCCACTATGCAGCATGCTGGCTACCTTGCATAAAGACATGTGCTACACTGTGATGTTGGACATGCTACACGTACATATCCTGATCTGAAAGACATCCGTCATGGTCAGCCACCATCCTACTACAAGGATCGGCACATGCTGGACAGATCCCTGTGCCATACATGTTACATACTCCTGCCATACCATGCAACTCTGTCCATCAAAGCTACACATGTCATCTCTGTCATACATAGTGTGATGACCGCATGGTAGATGTATTATTAATGGTCTGGCTAAGTAATGTGGCACTGATGCACCTTGCGGTGGCAAAATGGCTGTTGGATACAGCTAGGAAACCTTGCCCGTACATGCTATAGTTGATAACCATCCATGCGAATGACGTCCGGCTAGCCATTGTCCCATGTCTATCACATGTGTAACACAGGCAATTCGTGGCAGGATGTTGAACTGCTGTACAGTGCTGTGTAGATGTATATGGCAAAACACATGCATGTAAAGGTTCCGTGTGTATGTGTGCATTGTCACTGCTCATCTCCATTAAGGCAGTGTATGTGTTGATATGTGACATATACACAGCATCAAGGTCAACAGCATCACTGTGGACACATCCAGGCATGTGCTGATGGGTAAGAACACCAGTACAGGCAAACAGACATGCCCACATCAAGACAGCATTCACATGGAGTATGAACAATGTAATGAGGTGACACACATATATGGTGATGATATCCAATGCATAATGGGTGTTACATGTGTGACACAAACGTGTCAGTCGTCTCACTGTCATGATGATTTGCAAAGATAACTGTGCAGATGTACTAGATTTAATACAAATGTATGTGCAGATATATCTCTGTACATCTCTGTGATACTGTGACCTGTCACCATCATTATGTCTTCCAGATAATGCCTCATTCACGCCTGCCAGCGTACAGCCACCAGGAGGATGATGTCCTCATCCCGTACCTCCATGAGAACTACGAGGTGTTGTTCAGCCATGTGCCACAGCATGCCCAGCAGCGTGATGATTTTTGGCAGGACCTTCACAGGAGGGTTAATGATGTGGGTAGCCATAACTGCACCTACCAGGAGGTGCGCAGACACTGCACAGACTTGATACGACATGCAAAACAGCATGCCTCTGCAATTGCCAGGGAACAAGATGGAACAGGTTGTGGGCCACCAACCTAGCCCCCACTCACACACACCGAGGAGCTACTGACCAGCCTGGGGACACCTTCAGAACAGCATCCACAAACACTAGCTGCCAGCATGGAGGTGGGTGTCTCCCAACCAATGAGCCTGGAGTTGCCTGGAAGTCACTACTGCACATATGACTATTATATCCCATTTAGTTGCATGTGTGACTGTACAATATGTAATGTAACATCATATGCAAGGTATATTTACACACATGCTGCATACTACAGTATGCTACCCTGTATATGCACACATGTGCATTCTATATGCTATTGTACAGGCGAATGTGTTAACATGCACAGTGCACCCTGTGCCAGTCATACAGTCATGGATAATGTTCAAACTGCTGGGTCACCCCTATATAGGTACCGCTGGCGTGCCGCACAGACATCAGTCCATTGAAGTTGAGACTGTCATCAGTATCAGGCATGTTAATGCATATATCTATTCACCATGTGGCCAGTTAACACATGTATACATGATGTATGGTCCAGTCACGATATACAGGTCGCATCTCCCATCATTCACACTGGCTCCCCATGTGTAATATATACAAACAACATGAAACACCGACATGAAACCACAGTATCTGTTATTGCTACATGTCTGGACAGCTGTGCATACAACGGTGGAGGTGTTGTTCAATGTAGGCATATGTGCTATAGATTGGAACAACACATGTGTGGTACGCAAACAGTACCACACAGTGAGCTGGGATATGGGCAGCCCACAGGAGTCACCATTGTGTTATATGCCCCTGCAATGGGTGCACACATTGTGATGTGCCATCTGACATGTCCCAGACATGTAGTGTTCTGGCTGCAATATTGTCACATTATGCCATAATGCTTACCCCACATACCAAACATACAACCCGTTGTCTGCATAGCCCTGTGGACGGTCACATTTCTGACATCTATGGGTGTATGTCATATGGGACTACACAGACATGTAAGATAGACAGCCATCACAAACATTTGGCCAACACATGTTCACACATGGCCAGAGACATGTAGCCACAAAGTAGATGTGATGTGTATACACCCTGTTACACATTGTCCACACATGGTCCAACTATAGCCTTAGTTGACTGATTATACAGTTGATGTGGTACACTGGACATCCTAAAATCCTGTGTACAGCTAGTGGAGGTGTCACGTAAGTCGATCATATAAGATGTGTTGAACATCACGACTGTGTCATAGCATGACAGTAGTCACCTGTACAGCTTCCACAGACATTGACACCACATCAGGCCACAGGTACCGTACATTTCCCTTGCTGCTGTAGGGCATCACTGTCAGCCGTGCACCTCATGTGTGTGATACATCAATGTCATGTGGGACATGGTGTATAGACAAGTCTGCCATGTGTGGACATGGTTGCCAGGCAGCTAAGACTCTGTAGTAGTTGTGCAGGGGTATCATCCGTAGGTCTTCCAGTGACCTGTCACATGACACAGCATGGTTTGCTGTGTATACACCTCAGCAACGTGGGTAACACTCCAAAGTTATGTCATGAGTATGCATGCAGTTATGGCTATGCAATGTGTGCATATTACACAGTGTATAGCAATATAGACGCCTCATGATGCCATGCAATGACACAGTGTCTGTACTTCACACTGTATAGCAATGTAGCTGCCTCACACTACCCTTCCATGCTCATGCACATTTGCTAAACGTGCATTCTATCTGTAGGGCATACAGACAACACTGCAATGTGATACCCATTACAATGCTGTACATGTGTCAGGACACCATTGTGTTAGACATGTATGCATGTCAATGCACATGTCAGCAGATTACATGTCAAGATCACTTCAGCCATGTGTACTGTTAACCTGTGCTGGTCCACATGGTGTATCACAGGGATGCATGCTTACTACCATGATTGTGTGAACTGCATGGCTACTGATATGACACCTGCTTGCTGTTGTGTGCAACCCAGGGAGGTATGCTAACTACCACTATTAATGTCTGAGCTGCATGCAGTCTGCTGTATCACATGCATGTTGCATGCCGTTTGTCAAATCACATGCATGGTGTGTCTGTGTGTGTGTCTGTGTGTGTGTGTCTGTGTGTGTGTGTCTGTATGTGTGTTTGTCTATTATAATGTAGAGTCTTTCTTTGCATTCACAGGTGATGTAGGTGTGTTACCCTCCTACAGTCCATCTGATGTTAGTGTCCCCACAGATACTAGCAGTGATGAACATATGAATAAGGTACAGGCAGGGTTGTCAGGGGCTGAATCTGTGCCAATGGTTGCCATCCCAGCTATGTCCCCCTCTTCCCTGCACACAGTTCGCATGCCAACACATACCCCATCACCAGTGGCCATAGAGGAAGGACAGTCAGCGTGTGTTAGCTTGGAACAGGAACGTGTGGTGGCTATAGAAGGTGTGTCTCCACACCATGGTGTCAGTGTAATGACTGCAGATATGCCACACAGGCATGTGCCCAGTGCTGCTCGTAGGATGACCTCTGGCAGACATGCACCTGCAGGACAGAGCACAGCAGCTGGTGTCACCAGACGCATGTTCCAGACTATAATGGCGGCACAGGCACATGCTGAACGGCAGAACAGAGAAGGGCAGAGGCTTCAGAGGGCTGCTATCCGTACTCTAAATGACAACATCCAGGCATTGGCAAATGCTCAACAGCAGATTGCTGATGTTCTGGACAGGAGATTGGGTGACATGGTCAGAATCCTTGACCGTGGCATGGCAATCCGCGAGCGTGAGCTGTCTGTGCTGGAACATCTTGTAGGAGTGAGGCGTAAGCCACGTGGACATAGGCCAGCTACACCACCTAGTGCAGGTCAACGTGAACGAGCCACCTCACATGCCTGCTCCCATAGTGTCGGTAGCAGTAGCAGTGCAGCTGGTGCTGTGCTGTCCACAGCAGGACACAGCAGGCCACGTGGATGTGGCCCTGGATGTTCCCAGTGGGGACACTGTTCCAGTGGACATGTGTCATCGGAGAGTAGCCAATCTGTACCTCCACCTGGTAGTGCCCGTGCAATCCCTGCAGGCACAGGTCACGTGGCCATGGCCGGACACAGTGAGCTGTACATCCTGGTCTGTACAATTTGGAGCTGTCAATAATACCCCTGTGTAGGCCTGGCAAAAGGCAGAACTGTGCGCAATCATACACGCACACAGCAAAAACATCTGTAGGGCACTGCAACACCCACATGCATAATGACCACACATGTCCAATCAGATCACCAGCCCTTACCCACACACATGATGTCATCCACTGGTGCAGCCTATGCCCCTGGCAAACATTATCACCCAGTGCATATGATGATGCCTGTGCCGCATCCCTGTCATCCACACCATTTTTGCAGGGACATGCGCAAATGGTCTGATGCACAGGGTAAACAGAATAGTGAGAGAATTGTATATTACATTAGTTGTGTACTGTTGACATGCACCAGACATACCATGTAGTATAGGTTTATAATGCATTGTTATATGTTCACAGTATGTGTCTTGGTAACAACAGTAACAGCATGTTAGTAATCATGCCCTGGTTCCCTCCTTATGGTCTACTTGCATGTGCCAACAAGTAGCAGTGTTTGCAGTTTCCCATGTGTAAATGTGGAGTACTCACAAGCATGTATGGCAATACCAGCATGTTATACGTAGCCTCAACCTGACTGTTAGAAAGGCTACCATACCACAGATGTCCACACATCTACTAATCCAGAAGCATGTGGGCTGTTTAATAGGCTTCAGTGGCTAGAGACGTGACATCCATACCAGGTCAAATCACAGGTATGTTGACATGGTGCGGGGGGTTTACACAGCGGTCTGGCCGATGATAACGTTAGAGGCCACTTGATAGAGTGAGGCCTCACTGTGTAGCAGTAATACCCTGTCACATTACAGGATGAGAACACACACAGACATACACAGAAACACACAGTGGCATGCCCACACTCACTGGGTCAACAACACTATAACGCACACTCGATAGTGTTGAGGTGAGGACCCCTGCCTATGTGGTAATCACCCTCACAGTACTGTGCACCCACCCAACGCGACACAGAGAATGAACATGTACAGGTAGCCAGTAAGGCTGAGACCGATGGCATCAACAGGGTAGTAGACTGCATCACCATGAGGGGTTAGGGATCCTGTCTGTTCTGCATCGTAGCATACACCCTCACTCCATGCACCAGACAGCCATACATACATACACACACACACACACACACACACACACACACACACACACACACACACACACACACACACACACACACACACACACTGTGGATTCCACAAATGTCATTCACATATGGATAGATGACATGTGTGTGATACACACACCACCCCTGCCTACATCATGCTTTCCACAATGCAGTATGTACAGATCTCTACAACAGTGTACAGGGGTGTGTAAAAATTGGGATGTATTCCCCAACATATGTGGCATATATGGTCACACAAGCAAACACACATGGCAGTACTGTGAATGATACACCTGCTATATGATGATACGTCTGACAGACATGCAGCAGTATTGGCCGCATTATGTGTACCAACGCTACCTTCAGCAATTGTGCTGCTATATGCACATGGGAGGATGTAAGTGTTACAGGTGTCAAGTGACTTACAGTCAGTAACACCTGACCACTGTGTAGGTTTTATGTCTTCACCGTCAAGTAACAGTAACATAGCGTACTGTTTGCACATGTAATGGTAGGATGGCTTGTGACACACCTGTGTGCCGTCCCCGGCAAATATCCGTTTGCAAAGATGGATCACCAATTTATGTACACCCATCCATCCATACCTGATGTACATCCTACCATACTGTCAGTATTTCACCATATACAGGTGTCAATGATGGGGCTGCATTACAACTGCATGTTGTAGTTAGGCACAGATGAACATGCATGGTAGCTGCATGCACACCACTACATGTACATGTGTGTTGCTCCTACATGCCTGTCATGTAGCCATGTTTGTATGCATTGCAATTGGTGGACATGTGTGATGACATACATAACACATGGACTGTTGTATGATATGATGGGTGTCATGGGTAACTAGTACAGAGGGAATGTTTCCTCAGAAAACATTGCTACCTCATGTACTGTCAGCATTCAACAGCCATGAACCTACCTTCCATGTGCATGCATGTGATTGCTGTAGCCACTTGTCTGCATGGAGGACAGCAGAAGCTATGCTATGTACATATGTGGTGTGTGTGTGTGTGTGTGTGTGTGTGTGTGTGTGTGTGTGTGGTCCATGCACATATCCACTGCGATTACATGTATGTCATATCCAACCATGTGTGTTCTTTGGTGTACAGCGACAGTCATCTGTCACAGCTGTGTAAGACCCAGTGCCCCTGTTATGTGTAGAGCCGACCTGGTTATGTACAGTGGTAACATTGCATTGCATAACACATGACTTGAACCCTGTCAGTACATGTGTAGCCTGCACAGTTGATGTAGACCTATGTACAGTCCACTGGTCATGAGTCACACGGTGTTGTGGTAATGTATGGATGTGTGTTGCTGGTCCAAGGACATGGTGATGTCTGAGGGCTACATAGTAGAATGCGACATTTACCACTGTGATCTGCACCTGAGACATCTGTGATGGCTCTTGAGTGTGTACTGTTCAGTACATGTGAGCGGCCTTCATGTATGTGGGGACAGTAACACCATACTGTGCCCTTCCATGTTTAGAATCTTTGTGCATGCAAGACAGCCCTTTGCTTCTGCTAAGTGTGTGAGCATGCCCAGTACACCGTTATCTAGATGGACACACAGTACATTCCAAACTGTGCCCTTCCATGTTTAGAATCTGTGTGAATGCAAGACAGTCCTTTGCAACTGTTAAGTGCGTGAGCATGCCCAGTACACCGTTGTGTAGATGGACACACAGTACATTCCAAATGGACATGTGATACTAAGTGTGTGAGCATGCCCAGTGATACTTTGTGCCGGTCGAGTCACTAGCTGGGGAACTAGTGGAATTTTTTAATTCTACAACAGGGTTCCTCAAGTTCACTATGAATTTTCAAGTGAACAACATCTGCTTTTTGGACATCACCCTTAGCAAATATCAAAATCAATATACATCCAAAATCTATCGGAAAAAAACATTTTCCAACACATATTTACACTTCTCAAGTTCTCACCCTAGGCACCAGAAGAAATCCATAGTGAAAGGCCAATTGGTTAGGGTGGCTAGGATGACTACACTTGATGAAGATTTTGTTAACGAATGTGACAAATTGCACCAAATGTTTCGACACCGGGGTTACCCAGATTCTTTCCTGGAAGGTATTTTTAGTGAGGTAACTTTAAAGAGAGAAAAAGGCATCTACAAACCAATTTTGGGGTTATTGAACACCAACACACAGTTAGTTGAGACATGTGTGGATGTGAATGGCATTTTAAACACTGAGGGTGTTGATAATTTTACGACCATGAATGTTATGGCCACTAGGAGTCACACGAATTTTACGACCACATTTGTTTTTACATACTGCCCAGAAGCCTTTGAAATCTCGAAGGTCCTTAGTAAATATTGGTTTTGTATATCTATAGATAATGAACCTATGCAAACCTTTGAGTCGGGACCCATTATTACATTTAGGAAGGGTACTAATATGAAACATCTCCTCGAAAGGAAATCAGTGAGTCAGAGGGGTAAGGGGGGTACTAGCAAACGTGGGACTTGTAGACACTGTGCTTACATGAACACATGTGAATCATTTAAAATAGGTACGGACACTTTTGTGATTCGGAAGAAGTTTAACTGTAACAGCAGGAGAGTCGTTTACTTAGCACAGTGTAAACAATGCCCCGCATTTTATGTGGGTAAAACCGACAGACGCCTGAAGGATAGGGTGTATGAACACCGTTATGCAATTAGCACCAATAAAGAGGATAATGCCTTGGCAAAGCATTGCAACAGGAACGAAGGGCATTCATTTAACTTTATGGCTATCGATCAAGTTCAGACTGACGGCCATAATTTATGTAATGATAACCTATCCAAACTCCAACTGGAGAAGAAGGAACTCTGTTGGCAATTACGTTTGGGGGCACAAAAAACTCCAGGACTCAACGAGGCCTGTTCAATAATGTGTCTTCTGAAATTGAAAAGTTTATTAAGATAAAATGAGATTAGAGTTTCTTAACAAAATTTCTCAAAAAATGTTTGACACAAAGTTTCAATTCAAATAGTAGGTGGGTGAAATTTGACACTTAAACTTCTACACACTGAATAGATTTGAATGGCTACGTTGTTGTAACCCACGAGTAGCATAGGAGCCCTAGTTTAAGAGAAGTTAATGGTAAACCTTTCCTGGTCCTAAACTGTTACTATCTCTTGACGGACCTTCAGGTGACCACTAGATTTATAACAGTATTAGACTACCATTGGTAGGAAGTTTAGTTATGACAATTTTTTACGAACACTACTATAAATGAGTTCATATTCATGTATATTCACAGTAGGAACTACTACATGAAACATTTTCGTACTGCTGTTTATTTGAACAATGTTTTCTGAGAGGTCTGTAAAGCCGTTGTTGGACTTTTACTATCATTACCACCACCATTACCTTTGTTACTAAATTTTACTGTTTACATTGCCCACAGCGTTTTAATATTGGACGTATAGATATTCCTAATCACTTTAAGGTATAAAAAACATTTTTAACGTTTCAAGGTTCCACAAAGTGGAAACTATGACAACAACAGTTTGGCATGATGTTTCTAAACCTTGACAAAACATGTGTTAACATACCTAACTTATTTTAAACGTGGGTAGAAATAAAACTATTTACTCATCAGACGTTCCCTGCATGTTTACTATTTTAAGAGTACTTGAGAGGGACTCTGAAAGTATTTTGGGTTCTTATCGAATACATTAAAAGTACTCTTGAGGTTTTTTAAAAGTATTTTATAAGTGCACTGAAGATACTATAAAATTGCATTTTAGTATTTTTATAGCAGTTTTTTAACTGGACTATTAGTGATTCATGTACTTGTATAATTCAGTCGGTGTGAGGCTTTGTGCATAATGATGTTGGGTTAATGACTTAATCAATTAACGAATCACGTACTGTTTTGATCATTTAAATGGAACACACATTCAGTATCAAATGTTTGTCTGAAGAAGTTCGGGCAACGTACCGAACGAAAAACACTTGTTCAGAGTGTTTCACGTGATTTGGATTAATTTACGATGTGGATCACTATAAAGTCTTTTATTTACTTGTTTTACCTTGCGTGAACTAAATAAACCTGTTTTTACAACACTTGAAAGGTTCGTTTGACTAGTGCTTTTACGGATGGACTAGTGAAGCACTGTAGCTGATTTTGAAGTTGCCTATCTTGGATACCTTTGTGGAACCTTCCCTTTGAGGTTTTTGTTTTTGGTTTGTACACACACCTTTGTTCATACTTTGTGCCGGTGATGTGCCTCTGTGTATGGGCATGGCCAGTGACATCCTGTATAGCGATGGTGGTCATCCAGGCAACAGATGTCCATACCCCACGTCAGGATGGATGCCTACATTGAACACACTGGTTGACTGTCTTGAAGGGTGTACTGTCTGTGGCGCGTCTCGTATCTATGTAGTGTTGTAATAGTGCTCTATAGATAGGCAGTTGTCCTGCTCACACCACTGCCATGTGTTTGTCTACGTCTACCTTGGGACAGTAATATGCTTTTAGACTGCTAACTCTCTATACATTCCCTTTCGGCGTCTTTGCCTTTGCGGATGATGTCATCCACCTAGAAGTATGCCTCTGGGAGTGCTGTGTTCCAGTAATTTCAGTAGCGCGTTCTGTAACTGTGTAATGCTGTAGTGTGATAAAATAGTTAGGTGTATGTTCGACTCTCATCCCTGCCAAGTGTGTGTGTGTGTGTGTGTGTGTGTGTGTGTGTGTGTGTGTGTGTGTGTGTGTGTGTGTGTGTGTGTGTGTGTGTGTGTTTCCGGCTGCCTGAGGACAGAGTAATGCTTTCAGATGTCTCACTCCACATACATTCCCTATCGGTGTCTTTGCATTTGCGGATGAAGTCATCCACCTAGAAGTATGCCTCTGGGAGTGCTGTGTTCCTGTAATCCCGGTAGCGCGTTCTGTAACTGCATAATGCTGTAGTGTAATAAGGTAGTTAAGTGTATGTTCAACTCCCAGCCCTGCCAAGTGTGTGCCTGTCTGTGTGTGTGTTTCCAGCTGCCTGGGGACAGAGTAATGCTTTTAGACGGCTCACTCCACATACATTCCCTATTGGCGTCTTTGCCTTTGCGGATGATGTCATCCACCTAGAAGTATGCCTCTGGGAATGCTGTGTACCAGTAATCTCGATAGCGCATTCTGTAACTGCGTAATGCTGTAGTGTGAAAAGGTAGTTAGGTGTATGTTCGACTCTCATCCCTACCAAGTGTGTGTGTGTTTCCGGCTGCCTAGGGACAAAATAATGCTTTTAGACGTCTCACTCCACATACATTCCCTATCGGCGTCTTTGCCTTTGCGGATGATGTCATCCACCTAGAAATATGCCTCTGGGAGTGCTGTGTACCAGTAATCTCGATAGCGCATTCTGTAACTGTGTAATGCTGTAGTGTGATAAGGTAGTTAGGTGTATGTTCGACTCCCAGCCCTGCCAAGTGTGTGTGTTTCCGGCTGCCTGGGGACAGAGTAATGCTTTTAGACGTCTCACTCCACATACATTCCCTATCGGTGTCTTTGCCTTTGCGGATGGTGTCATCCACCTAGAAATATGCCTCTGGGAGTGCTGTGTACCAGTATTCTCGATAGTGCATTCTGTAACTGCGTAATGCTGTAGTGTGATAAGGTAGTTAGGTGTATGTTTGACTCCCAGCCCTGCCAAGTGTGTGTGTGTTTCCAGCTGCCTGGGGACAGAGTAATGCTTTTAGACGGCTCACTCCACATACATTCCCTATCAGCGTCTTTGCCTTTGCGGATGATGTCATCCACCTAGATGTATGCCTGTGGGAGTGTGGTGATGCTGGAACTCGGCGTTCTGTTACTGCATACTGCTGTAGTGTGGTAGACTAGACAGATAGGTGCTTGATTCCAAGGCATGGCAGGTGTGTGTGTTTGGCAGTTATGCCGTATGTTTTTTTATCTGTGGGTGGCTAGCTGCGGGATGTGTTCAGTGTGTTTTGTTGCTGACCTATATAGTGTCCACAGCCCGCATATTCTGCCAAGACACTGGGTTGTCAACACATACATTCACCAATAGGTCTGGTGAGTAACTGTCAGCAGCCCTACTCTTACCCTTGATACGGTCTGACCCACGTGACGCAACATAACACACGTGCCTTGATAGTAACAACACTACATGATGCAGGTGGCACATGTAGTTTCCTTTTCATTCCTGTCTAATACATTGCTGTCATGTGGTCCACTATTGTGATATAAATTCCATATCTACATATGTGTGTACATGTATATGTGTATATGTGTATATATATACATATCTATATATATATATATATATATATATATATATATATATATATATATATATATATATATATATATATATATATATATATATATCCATGTATATATGTATACAAATAATATATATGATAAATGTAGAGGTGGACATAGATGTGAACATATATGTCTGGGGACATCAGCACTATTGAATGTTTGTGCCGGATGATCTGTATGTGATAACCTGGGATCTATGTAGATCTGCCATGGCGTGGTGGTAATGCACATTGTCTGTAGTGTGCAGGGCCACGGGTTGTAGTCGTGTAGACACCAGTTATTTTGTTGCTGGGAAGACCATGGGACATCGAATATGGTGATAGTAAGGCACCTGTTGCCAGTTGTGTATGGATCTGAGCGACACTGAGCAGTGGTTATTAATTTGGAGGTTTGGTATGGGTCATATAACTATTCATTAGAAGACTATACTATGCAGATGAGGTTGACTATAGTGTATCACATTTATCACCAGGGTGTGCTGCTGGTCCCTGGAGTGTATGTGTGTAGTCAGCCAGGTGCAGGTCTCGAATATAGTTGACAGCATGGGAGGGGGGTCAGGCATACTGTACGTACATTGCAGTACTGTGCCTTGGGAGTGCTCCTGCCTTAGCACACCTTAGCTTAGGGGTGTGTCTATACCTGCCTGGTGACATTGGGAGGGATGACAGCAGTGGTGGGGTAGTCAGGGTGTGCAGGCTGCACAAACAGGTGTTGATCAACACAATCAGCAGATGACATGGCCAGCCCGCACATGAACAGTACATTAATGCGAGCAAGCAGCATACACACAGGTTTCGTCTGCACTCTACACCACCGGTGTATACCTGCAGCGACATTTCACGACACAGTCCAACTAAATGACACGGGCTGCAGCAGGCAACATATACCAACATGTGCAATAGGCTGGGGCAGTGAGGATGTGTATGCTTCTGAACAACCATTACTGAGGTGACATAAGACTTTATAGACCGAGGGTGACTTACCAGGGGCTACATGGGCTGGGAATGTTGGAGCACTATGGGGTGGATAGAGACCTCCTACAGCAGCTTGTTGACCTGTGCATGCCACACCTGACACATCAAACAGGCCAAGGGAAACACATCACAGTTGATACCATGGTATGTGTTGGCCTAGGTGTACTAGCCACAGGTACCTCACACAGCACAACTGGGGATATCATGGATATCTCACAGGCATCTGCATCCAGAGTATTGCACCAGTTCACAGACGCCATGTCAGCACATGCTAGTGAACGCGTACATGTCCTCAACACACGTGATTAGTAGACCAGCAATATGCATCTGTTCAACCACATGGATGACTACCATGGGGTACTGGGTGCTATAGCCTGCACACACATACACATCATAGCACCACCCGGTGAGTGGGGTAGGGCCTACAGTCACTCCAGGGGCATACCCTCCAACAGCTAAGCCATTTGCGATTGCCAGGGCATGGAATTGAATGTTTGTGCTGTCTGCCCTGGAAGCTATGATGTGTCCGATATATGGCTTCTGACACAGCTGTAGCACACCAATGCCAATATGGACATCCCCTACAATCTCTTAGTGGGGGATGCTGGGTAAGCACTGGTGTCATGGCTGATGATACCCATCAGCAATGCACACACACCTGAACACTCACACCATACTGAGGTGGATGCACAGGCAAGACATATACTTGTGCATGTGTTTGGGATGCTCAGTTCACAGTTCTGGTATCCGGACACATCCGTTAGAGCTCTGCAATATTCACAAGCTACATGCATACAAGTTGTTATGGTATTTGCTATGCTACACAATCTTATCCTACAGTTGCATCAGGAACAGCATGGGGCAGGGCCACACAGCCCAACACCACTGCCAAGGCCTGTACAGGCACAGTGTGACTTGGTGAAGGAACTACCTGAGCAGGGCACAGTCGGCAAAAGCCCGTGCACAGTATGACCTGCCCTTGGCAAAGAGGCAACACAAGGCATATGCATTGACACAGTAGGTACCCAAGGATTTCCCCTCTCTGACCCACACACCGTACAATGGATGCCAAACATGACAGTACCTGTGCTCGGCCATGTATAGGAGGTGCACTGTGTGCATCCAACATAGGCAGCACTCCAGCATCGTCCTCAAATCTGGAACACACCCAGGGTATGTATATTGACCTAACAAGTGGCAGTTGTATTAGAATGTGTAGTTACCTATTGCTATGGTATGTATGTGAGCATACAAGTGACTGTGGTGGCCAAATGTTAGGGCAGCAGACAGTACACATCCATAGTGGCACCATGACCTCTGTAGCATATACAGGGGTCACAATGGTAGCCTGTAGTACACAGGGTGTCCTAACCCACTGCAGATTATGGGTTGACCATCATGTGTGTCCGTACAGCCCACACACATTCCATGCAGCTGGACAGATGTGGATCAATACAGACAAATGATATACGATGGACTATGGATATGCCCAATGAATGACCCCAACCCCCTAAGACACACACAGATGACAGCAGGCCAGGCAGTTTGATGTAGGTTGTGTAAGCTAGGACGTCCAACACCACTGTGCTGGTAATTAAAGCTGGGAACTGATGTACCCTGGTATCCCTCCAACCAGCAATTTAGGTAGGTCCACACACTGACATGGAGTACCTGGCATACCAGTGCAGTAGCAGCAGATGTGTACAACTGTTGTCTGTGCCCCCTGTCAAACCTACACATGTGAGAGTCATGTGCGCCACCCACGGTGCTGTGTAGAACTGTGGTTGTGGTTTGATGTCCCCACACGCTATGCAGACATGTAGCAACTGTCAATGCCACATGACCATTAGCTACCCTGCAGACACAGCATGACACCTGTCTGTGTAGAACAGTGGGGTCAGCAACACAGTACTATCTGGACATGTGACACATGCAGTACAGTTGACCATACTTGGCATGCTCACACACATGACGGTATGACGGTAATGTCGGTCGACAACATGCGTAACAGTCATACTGGGCATGCTCGTACACTGAAACACAGGACAGCCAGGCATGCATACACCAGTGGTACGGACATATCTGCCAGTACATTGCTATACTGTTGGATGTCTGCACTGTATGGTGTGTGTGTGGTCTATTGTCTGTACATATGCCATGATCTATTGTTAATTCACATGAGCTATGTGCGCAGGGTACTTCTACCATCATGTGTATAGGGCGGTTCTTTGTTTGCGGACAGGCCGACGCCTTTGGATACAGACTGGGTAAGGCACATTCCAGCAGTTGGGAGCAGTTGTGCGTGGGTTTGCACAGTGTTAAGCACTGCTGACATCTGGTCACAGCACCTTATACACATTTAGACTCTACATTTCTTTGACAGTGCACTACTGGCATACTGGCAGACAAACACACTTACAGCCACTCGCTCACCGACATTTCTGCTTACATTTGTCACTCACGCTGGGTGTGTGCGATCCCTTGTGATGCATATTACATCGGACTACATGACTACAGTATCGGGTATGTGTAACCATTTTGCGATGGCAGGCGTTCGACTGTACCGACTCGGCGGCCTGTCCAGTGACGTAATCATATTATATGCGTGTTCCTCATATGATCTGCTCCCATCTGCCTGATACATGGGAACCGATACTCTGCAATGCTGACATGTGACTTGAGTTTGTTAATGCAGCTGTCCGCCGAATCATGCTACCGCATACCTACTGCACGTTGTCCACCTTTCAGATTGCACGACGGAAGACAGTAGGAGTGACACCTTTCACACTTTGCATGGTACAGTCTCTCATCACACATATCTCATGTGACAATACCAGAACTCTCCACCAATCGGGGACACATTTCTACAGAATCAGGGACAGGTCAAGAAAAATCAGGGACACTTTTACAAAAGTAGTGCTATTAACTTGAAACATTGACAGAATCAGAGAATATGACTTAATACACATATTCTGAAGTAACAGTTGTTTATAACTCTTACTTATTGTCATTATTCAGTAAGTGTAATTCACCACCTTTCCTACAACAGCCACTAATTTTAGGAGGGATTAAGAGGGATGGAGTTAAACTTTCAGTCAAACTCAGGGACGTTCCTGACATTCAGGGACAATTGAGTGATATGGGCAATACTCTAGCCATTGCAACTGTCCTGATTAGGGGACATTCTCATGTTGTACGTGTCTGTACTGGTTGCTTGTTACAGGTCTTGTATACCTGACACGTCAATATGTCATATGTAGTAGCATAAGCAACTTTACTGCTGCTAGACTACGCTTTGATTGTTTCCGATATGTATATTTCTGTACTATGCATGGCTGTAGGTATGTTCTGCCCTGGTACATCTGACATTTCTACAGAGCAGGTTCCACTTTGGCCATTCAGAATGGTAGTGGCCCTATAGACCCTATATGTAGAGCTATCACATGTGTCAAGGCAACACATACCCACAACCAGTAGTAAACGGATGACTTCCACGGTTTGCATACGTTAAGGTTATTCATGTAGCATTATAATTGATAATACTGTTTCCTATTACATGTAGCTGTTACTGATACAACAAATTGATGTCTGACACCACTACACACACTATATAGCCTCCATTCCCGATCTCACAGGCCATGTGCCATAACTGTCATTTTGCAGGACACAACTGCCCAGATGGGTGTCTCCCACAGGCATATGGGTGTTGAACCTCTTCTATTATGCTATCATCTACCTAAGGTTGTCAACAAATTATGCACTTTTCGTCAGTAGCAGAACTCACATACCAATGGGTGTGAATGAACACTGTATCAGGGACAATGCATAACACCCTGTGGGATACATTTAGACAATTGGTTCTATTAACCAGACACATTCACAGTCACAGAGCATATGTATTCATTCACGTTTGACGAGGTACATGCAGTTTATGACTCATACATGTTGTCACCTGTCATTACCTGTATTCCGCCAACTGTTCACCTAATATCACTAGTTCTGGAAGTGTTTAGTTGGACTTTGTTACATTCTGATACATAACTATGGACGTCCATGCTAATCAGGTACACGGCACTGTGTAGGTCTCTATGTATTCCCCGATGGTTTACAGACTATCCGGTAGATGTGCTCTTCAGGTTTGGGAGGTGTACGCATATGCTATGCCCACATAGGAATATTAATGACTTCCACTGGGCGGGCCTACTACGTCTCTGCCAACCAACACCTACACACTTTAGCCCATTAATGCATACCCATGGTCCACCTACCTGGCACCCCTCTACAGCAGTCATGACAAATACTTACTATGAGCGCAGCTGGGGTATGAGCACACCCCTACACATTGCCCACTCTCCTCATCTCAGGACACATGTCGTATGTTTTGTCAGCCCATGTATTATCACACTTGCACAACCTACTGTTCCATGTACACCTACATCCTGCTCGTATTAATGTCAGCAGATTCACACATACCCTGAATTTTTGGGGTCCCGCAAGTAACACCGTTATCCATGTTTAAAGTGTAGACGTTGCAGAACTCTCCTACTGGTACTTTCCTACCGGTGTTTTGGACAGCAGCAGTGTATTGATCTGTATTGCCTGTCTGTATGTCTGTCCGGCCTAGCTGGGTGATGTGGGGGGTACAACGTTTATTTATTGGACCTCCCAGTCACATATGCCTGGGCTGTAAATATGTTACCCCTAATTGCTGTCAAGTAACCTATTTATGTACATGTGTATATCTACACTGACATATATATTTTGCTATGTGTGTATGTGTATATATCAGTACCTGTTGTTTGTGTATATATATATCTATCTATATATAACCGTAGTATATCCTTGTGTGTGTGTGTATATATATATATATATATATATATATATATATATATATATATATATATATATCCGTATGAATATATATGTGTATGTAAATTAATACAGATATATGTATATATACGTTTTTATCTATATATACATCTGTGTGTCCGTTAACCTATACATTTCCTGGACATGGACACTTACACATGCATATTGGGATTTATCTCTGCTTCACATTTGACTATTTCATTTATTTATAGATACAATGAATATTATTCTGGACATCTGTTATAAATTCACTACAGGTATGCAATAGTCCTGTCAACAGATGTGACAGTTGGTTGGTGTACTTATGTGTATGGACCTCTGTGATACTTGTGGACTCATTTCTACAGTGACAGGGGGGTTCCCAAGTTTCCCTTCACATTTGACTATTTCATTTATTTATAGATACAATGAATATTATTCTGGACATCTGTTATAAATTCACTACAGGTATGCAATAGTCCTGTCAACAGATGTGACAGTTGGTTGGTGTACTTATGTGTATGGACCTCTGTAATACTTGTGGACTCATTTCTACAGTGACAGGGACAAGGCTATGACAACTCAAGGACATTCATGGACACTTCTACCATATTAGTACTAGATTCGTAATACTTCTAATTTTCTGCAGTTAAATGCGTCTATTACTCTTCATTGTTGTAAGTAGTCATTCTCATTCAACACCTTTCCCCCAAAGGTCACTGGCTTTGTGAGTGGTTAAGAGGCTGGCCAGTTATTGTGCAAATGCACTGACCATTGGTAGTGTTGACATTGTAATATATACAGGTTGGGATGTATTCTGGGGACTAGGGTTGCCACCTTTTCAAATGACCAAGATGGGACATTTTCAGAACACACATCAGATTTTACAAGCCGACACATACCCATGGTCAGTGCAAAGGATATAACTTTACTTATTTGCCTACATAAAAGCCTATTATTGAAGCGGTTTAGTTGCTTATTCTCTTTCTTGTAACATTTAGGTATTTTAGATACTGAAATAATTATTTTCTGCAACTATTACATAACATATGGGACATAATTATGTCCTACAATCCCAGGACATTTGCCATTTGTAATGTATTTTGTCAGGACACAACTTTCCAAAGAGGGACTGTCCCTCGCAAAGCGGGACAGATGGTAACCCTACTGCGGACACCAGATTGTTTGGGCCAACACATAGCCATGGTCAGTGCAGGTTTAGAACATTCATTTGTTTCCTAGCTGTGAGCCTTATACCTTTGGCACTTTTGTTGTTTGCCTGTTTCTTCTATGAATTATGTTTATTCTATCCTGACGTGACCGCTTTAGGCAACTGTTACATGCAATATGGTACATAGTTATTTCCTACAATCACAGGACATTTGGCATTGTAGCATTGTTGGTCAGGTCACACCTACACACACATTAATTGTCCCTCACACAGTGGATCAGGGGGTATCCTGTTTATGTCAGTGCCTTCATCACCCTTATACCATGTGCCACTATGCGAATGTGTGCAATAAATTCTCTCGCTTATTCGTGTCGAGACACATGCGTCACGGGCAGGTGTTTGATCCTGGGTAGTAGGTTCTGCATGACCATCTAGGGCTGGACAGTCTCGTGCATCACTACTGCACATTCCAACTTGTGTCCAGATATCTACAGGACTGGACTTCGTGTCTTTATACCCATTCTAATGTTTACACAGGTTACTTATCCCATGAGGGATATCCCAAAAATTGAACAAGACTAAAACAAGACATATACCTTCATGTAGTTGTGTCTTTCTGCTTTTCCCGGTTTGGGGTTGTCACAGCAGAACTCCGTTCCGCTCATGGGTGGTGAACATTCTTCTGGCATTACAAAAATGTGCTGAGGGTTTTACATGCAAGGGATACATCCTTTGCAATCCTGAAACTGCCTAGGGTGACACTACCTACTGCATATGGGTAGTGGTCACTATGTGTAGATGTGGCTGCACCAAACCAGTAGGCCAAGTATGGCTGGATTTGGTGGACGTTCAGGTATGGGAGCAGGTTGTGTGCTGTGGAGGGGATGCTGGGTAGTCCATTATGCATCCAGGTGTGTTGCATTTGATATGGCCAGTTCCATCAGGACCAATCTGTGGGTATGTGCTGGTGACATGTCTATACATTTGTATCGCACCTTTTAATATTCATATGTTTGTGGGATTGTGTTCTACAGTATGGCCTGTCTGGTTGTATTGCAGATGTGTATACATGTTTTTGTGTTTCTTTCTGCTTCACCCGGTGCTCCTTCATACACCTCCGGTTCACCTATTCTGCATACGACACAGTGTCGCCTTGTAGGATTATACCATTACCCATCTCCCCACACACATATTCCTGACACTCCATCATCACTGCTTTGGTTGATGGCCCATGACATGGTCAAGGTAACACATTGCATACACTACATATGTCAGGTACCTGTATGGTTGTGTGGACTACCCTGCCATGTTTGACTTTCCACATGCTATACCTCATGCACATAGGTACACGCCCATACTTAACTTTCATGACATAATTGGTATACCCGGGTAATACCCGTTCAACTGTGACACATCCTGACAAGTTCGGCTTGGACCGCTGATGTGCGGATTTTGGCCGACTGTTCTAATCATTGGTAGGATGCCACCTTTTCCTATGTCCAGGACGGGATATATTCTGGACACATATCCGAATGTACTGGACAACACGTACCCACAGTCAGCAGTACGGATAATACTGTTCTTTTCAGCCTACATGTTGCCTTATTGTTGTAGGAATTTATATGCTCCTTCTGTTTCATTTACATGCTTATTCTATTTCCTGTCACATTTGGTATGTGAAATACGGACATACCTATTGTATGTGACTATTACATGCGTTGTGGGATATAATTCGGTCATACGGTCACTAGATATGTACATTTATTGTGTTTTTTGTTATGGACACATCTGCCCAGCTGTGTACCCCTCCCTCAGAATATGGGTCAGCTGGTGACCCTGACCATTGGGCTGGACATACCTATTGGTGGTGTGCTAACATATGATGCGTTTCACTTCCACTTGGTATAACTATCTACACTGCGTTGGACTATGGGCACATGGTTTTCAATGTCATTTGTTCGCGGGATAGGAACCCGTTATCCCCTACCATGCATTTGTGTTTGCTTCTTCATTTTGTGTTCGCAGGAACTGTCTTGCATGCTTTGCTATCCACGGACACTGACAGATGTGATTACTATTGCTTGCAAATTGTTATATGCAAGCATTTTAGGTTGCACGTCAACAGCTGACATTTCCACGCCTCCGTGCGGCACTTCAACACGCCCTATGCACTCGCGCTCCTTTCCTATGCACATGGCTGTGGCGGCAGCGTGCCTTCATTAATATGCATTTGGCGCTACTGCACCATCTTCACACCGCACGGTCAACGCAAGCCTAATGCCGGCCTTCCGCCAAGCTTCATGAATCCCAGGGAATGTGTAGGCACTGCAGTACACAGAGAGTAAATATACATGGTAAAAAGCAATGCAGAAGAGCAACAATATGTAGGAGCTGCATTATCCAGAGAGTAAATATACATAGTAAAAAGTAACCCAGAGGAGCAGACAATATGTAGGCACTGCAGTACACAGAGAGCAAATATATGTAGTAAAAAGCAATGCAGGGGAGCAATAATATAGATGTGTTGCAGTATACAGAGAGTAAATATACATAGTAATAAGCAATGCAGAGTAACAGACAATATATAGGCACTGCAGTATACAGAGAGTAAATATGCATATTAAAAAGCAATGCAGAGGAGCAGACAATATGTAGGCTCTGCAGTACACAGAGAGTAAATATACATAGTAAAAAAGCAATGCAGTGGAGCAAAAGCATAGAGCTGTTGCAGTATACAGAGAGTAAATATACATAGTAAAAAGCAATGCAGAGGAGCAGACAATATGTAGGAGCTGCAGTACACAGAGATTAAATATACATAGGGCTGGATTCACGAAGGCTTGCACGGAGTCTAAGAGTAGTGTAAGACTCCATGCAGCCTTCGCGATCCAGGAACAGCCCAAAGTCCGTGTAAGAGACAAGCTAAAATGGCTCTTACACGGAGTGGGCGTGGATAAGCTAATCACCTCACTTGCAGCCAAATAGCATGCAAATGAGGATGATTAGCGATCCAGGAAGCCCAGAACAGCCCATGTAAGAGCCGTTTTAGCTGCAGAAATGTACTCAGTTGACAACTGAGTATGTTTCTGCAAAAACTGCAATGGAGCCATGTCAGCTCCAAATAAAGGGTGCATATGTGTCAGGCAGCATGCCAATGGCCAGATATGTGGCCATTGGCAAGGTAACCTGATGCAAATATCTTAAAAATATAATGTTTAAACCCAGCGCAGCCCCGCGCAAATGGGCTGCGCTGTATAAAACATAAAAACGAAGGTTATAAACCCACAAATGTGGGTTTTATGCAATACATGGAATGTCAATGCAGAGACCAGCAGACCAAAACCAACATGGCCACCGTGTAGTGGTTGCTAAGGGGGGAAGCTGAGTCTAAGACATGTAACTAAGCATTAGTAGGCAATCTGATGCAAATGAGTGTTAGGATACTGAATTCCACTGTCACATAGCAAATGAGCACAGTCTGAGTAGTGTAAGAGTTACAGAAGGGGGAGGAACAGAGTAGGAGATAGGTGACATCACAGGGGGGAATGGTAGAAAGAAATGCAGTTCATTGGAGGTCAGAGATACATGACAGATGTCAGACAGATATCATGGAAAGAGGTGTGTCACTAGATAAGCATGAGAAAGTCAAGAAATGGAAGGTGTACACTGTTGCCTACACCCAAGTTTCTTGCTGGGCGTGCATGCGCACGTGTGCACGCCATGAAGCGCGAGTAAGACAGTGTGCGCGCGTGTAAGGCAGACTGAGCATGTGGGAGCGTGTTGGGAGATGTTTAACACTGTTTGCACGGATGTGTACGTGTTTTAACCTGAATAAGCAGATTCTGAACCATGTAAGCATGTGTGTGCACATGTAAGCCACTGTGAGCGTGTTTCTGCTGGTTTGCACATGTCTCCTCCCTGAGGAAACAAAGAGGAAAAAGGAAGCAACAGATTTAGTAGGACGCTAGCAGGGAATACTGCTGGAGCTAGCAGGTGAAAACAATTAGAAGCAGGCAATTACACAGGCAGAATAGTAGCCCAGCCCAGCACTTAAAACTCTGCAAACAGCAGTGCAGGATGTTTCTCTCAAGAGACACTGCAAGACAGGAGTTAAGTTATTAGAAGTGAAAACTGAAAAAGCTGAACTCAGAGCAGAAATGTTAGGGGCTGCCATAGCTGTCATAATGAGACATAGGCGACTTGCTGAGGGTGCTGACAATGCAGATGGTGCCAGACAACCCACAGTGAGGAGACGGAGAAGAGTGTACAGGCCCAGGGTCACCTACCACGGGTTACATGAGCTGGAGATAGTAGAGTGCTATAGAATGGACAGAGACCTCCTGCAGCAAATAGTGGAGCTGTGCAGGTCACGCCTCACACACAGAACCAACAGTGGGGAACCCATCCCAGTGGAAACCAAGGTATGTGTTGACCTAAGAATACTAGCAACAGGTACCTTCCAGAGACCAACTGGTGATATGATGGGGATATCACAGGCATCAGCTTCCAGGGTACTGCACCACTTCCTGGATGCCATGTCAGCACATGTCGGTGATCATGTATATTTCCCCAATGCCCGTGAGGTATTGGCCAGCAATATGCGTCTCTTCCAGCAAATAGCGGAATACCCTGAGGTAGTGGGTGCAATAGACTGCACGCACATACGCATCAAAGCACCAGCCGGTGAGCGGGGTAGGGCATACATCAACCGCAAGGGCTTCCCCTCCATCAACTGTCAGGTCATGTGTGATGCCCAGGGCATAATAATGAATGTGTGTGCTGGCTGTCCTGGGAGATACCATGATTCCCACATCTGGCATTTGACGCAGCTGTACCAGACATTTGCTGATGGGGACATCCCACATGGACACCTAGTGGGGGATGCAGGTTATGCACTGGAGCCGTGGCTGATGACACCCATCAGAAACGCACACACACCTGAACAGGAACGCCATAATGAGGCACATGCACAAACACGTAATGTAATAGGGCGTGTGTTTGAGCTGCTCAAGTCATGGTTCCGGTGTCTGGACACATCTGGTGGAGCCTTACAGTACACACCAACTACATGTACCCAAATTGTCATGGTATGTGCTATGCTACATAATATGATCTTGTGAAAACAGCTGCAGCAGGTCCAGCATAGGGCTGGGCCAAACAGCCCCCCACCATTGCCAAGGCCATCACAGGCAGAGCGTGACTCGGAGGAGGAACAACCTGAGCCTGCCCCAGTAGGCAGAAGGAGGTGTGCCCAGTATGCCCTGGCCTTGGCAAAGAGGCAACGCATAGCACATACACTGGCTCAGTAGGAACCCTGGGAATGATACCCCCTCAGACTCACTCAAATAATAACATGGATGCCTACAATGACATGACCTGCTCACAAACATGTACAGGGAAGTGTAATATGCGCATCCGACAGAGGCAGCCCTGCAGCACCACCTGAGGCATGAATGCCATGTGTTAAGTAATGTAACACCATGTACTATATGCACACCTGAGGACCCTGACTAACATCCTACCCTCACCAAGCATCATGCCACAATATGACAATGAGATGATCAAGTGCAATAATTGACTGAAGTATCACAGTTAGTCAAAGGGGATCCAATGTGTGCCAGTCTGGGATGACATGTTGAGCATGACATGATGCTCCACCTGCTAGAACTGGCGTGCACATATCAGTGCAGGCCGTATGGATACTGGCAAAGGCTGTTGTTACCCACAGTGTGCCCTGAATAGCTAAGGCTCAAAACACAAACCCATCTCCATAGGTATCAGAAGGGATAAGAATAAGATAAGGGATAAGTCGAAACAGCAAAATGCATGCAGTCTAAACCCACCCAGTATAGAGAATGTTGATATCTGTGCTGTAACAGAAAACTGAGTCAAGGCTTACAACAGCACCCTAACACTACCAGGTTACACCTCATACTGTGCTGTACAGCCTCAAAACATGGAACAAGCTACAAAAGGAGGGTGACTAGCAAGAATTGTCAAGGATAACCACACCCCCATGTTGGTACCACAACAAGAAGCAGCATGGACTAGCCATGGTCAAGTAACAGTGGCTAAAACTGCCCCCCAGTTTATAGCCTGCTACAGACTACTGTCCCAACACCAGGAACTGCACCTGGCCTATGCTGGAATACATGAATATATCAAGTCCTCCAAACCACATTATATTGGGTGACTGAAAATACCCAGACATAGACTGGGAGTATTATACTAGCTCCAACAGTGTAGGGCAAAAGTTCATAGAATCCATAAACCAAAAGGCCCAGGAACAACGTACCACTCCCACAAGAGGGGTAAGCATACTGGATGTGATAATCAGCAACATGGGTACTGGATGGCAAGACGAGAAGTGTATTGCTCACTGGTAAAACCAGACCATAGAGTAATCACACTGGATATACAAACCCTGACCACAGTCCCTGGCCAGAAAACTACAGTGGAAAACATGTGTAAAGCAATATTTGCACTCCTCCAAACTGATGTGGAATCCATTAAAGGTCCTGTGCAGGTGCAAAATATGGGCCACACCTCAGAACCTGTAATACAGCCATTCCATGAACACTGCCAGGAATGCTTGGATTATGCAATCCTAAATTAAAACAAAACACAATGCCATACATGCATGGTGGACACCAGCCATAACCAAACCATGCAAGAGAATGAGGAAGCTACTACATGATAGAGCAAACATAAACAATGAAGTAATCACTGATCAGTAGTATGGCAATAAAATCTGTCCACACATACAATCCACTAAGGCCAGCCACAACAAGTTGAATCTGTGAATCCTGAGGCATTGTTACACCTGCCCCAAGTACACAGACAACCCCCAACTTAACCCAAAAAATACAAATATATGTGAGAGATGCAACCATCTATCCAAACTGGAGGCTGAGCTCCCTCAACTCAGTACTCCCAAAACTAGTCAGGAGGAGAAGGTAACCACACACACCACAAACACAGTCCCACATAGACCTATCACAACTGCAAACCAAACACATAAACACAGAAAAACATTCCCAGAGGCACAAATTACAAACACAGCACACCAACAGAGGCCTCTAAAGCAGACACTCAATCAAACAACCTCCAAACATAGCACATGCAACACATAGTACACAAAGCTGGTGTGCCAAACAGTCACAGACCAGAAGGAGAAACAACATGCCTGATACAGTTGTAATAGGTGACTTCATAGTCAGACACACTGCTGTCCCGCACACCAGACTGAACAAGGTAAAGGGTACAGTAAGCTGCCTGTAGGCTGCCACAATACGCCACATAACAGAAGTATGCAGGTCACTCCAAAGCAAGTAGAAATATGATGCAGTCATAGTACATGCTGGTGTGAATGACCTGAGATATACCTCCCTAGCCTACATGAAAAGAGACATAGATGAGCTCTATGATTATGTAGTCCAGGCCGGTATGACACTCACCGTTTGCAGCATCCTACCCTTACCAAGAATAATGCCACAGTACGAACACGGAATGATCAGTCATAGGCAAGTGGCACACTTACTGGTGTCATTCCAAGGGGATCCAATGTCTGCCTGCTTGGGATGTCATGCTTGACAAGCCACGCAGCTGTTCTTGGGATGGCTTGCACCTGTTACCCCTGGGCGTCTGGATATAGGATAAGGCCTTTGCCACCTCCATAGAGCCTTTTGTAGGCAAGGCTGAAAAGACTAACCCACCACCCTAGAAAACATAAGTGGAAAGAAACATAAGGGTAATGCTGACCAATGCCAGATGTGTAAACCCCAATATGCATGCTCCCAAGGCCATCCCCAGTATGGAGAACATCGATGTCTGTGCAGTGACAGAAACCTGCTGCAAGCCTCCTGACAGCACACCAGCACTACCAGGTTATACCACATATCATGTGTCATGGCCCCAAAACCTGGAACAAAACATAAAAGGAGGGTGAGTATCCATATTCAGCACAGACACCCATATGCCCAGGTAACTGACAATGCACAAGGCATTGGAGTCCACCCATGTGCAACTAACTGTAGGCAAGACTGCTGTACAGTCTGTAGCATGCTACAGACCACACTCTCACACACAGGAACCCCACCCAGCCGTCCTGATGACACTGGACAGTATGAATGTCCCACCAAATACCAAACAAGGTACCACAAATTACCACATAGGTGGTAAACCATTATGTATGGAAGGAGTAATCAGGGACCTAGGGACACAAGTGGACAGTAACCTGTTATGTGACACCCACATTGCCAATGTGGCTAGGAAGACTGTCTACATTTGACACCGTATCAGGAAAGGATTCACATCTACGTCAACAGAGGTCATTGTGCCCCTATACTGTTCTCTTATCACACCCATAATCTAGTACAATGCCTCATATGGGATGTACCTTACCTGACACCTGCAGCAGTTAGAAAGATCTCAAAGGTACCTCACCAAGAGGATAAAGGGTCCCAAATATATGTCATATGCTGCCTGGCTGTAGACACCCCAGCTGAATGCAGTCACATACTGCCTACACAGAGGCATTGCATGCCTGTTGTAGAAGGCCATGCCCAACACAGGAGTAATGAACATGCTCCACCCCAGAAAACTCAAAGCCATCGGAGCTGTGAGAGTGAGAGATGTCAACCTCAACAAATAATGATATAGGATGTGCTGGTGGGACAGATACATAATCCAGAGGCTCCCCACACCCTGGACCAGAATCCCACTCCATGTTAGGAAGAGCCCTTCACTGACACTCTTCAACAAGAACCTTGCCAAGTGGATGGATGATTGTAGAGTTACACTGGGGGTCTTCACTGTGTTATGTCCAGACAGAGGCACAGCAAAGCAAATCATAAATGGCCATAATATTCACATAGCAAGGGGTGGCAAAAGCCACACACACTCTGGCTAGGCTAACAAATGCCCTAGGGTGGATAGCCTAGTATGAACCTATGAACCTATGAAGATACAAATTGTACAGGACACTAAGGATAATCCCAAGGCTTTCACAACTGATGGTAGGAACCGTGTTGGGAATTCACATATATGCTCTGAATCACACAGATATCACAAACACACACACACATATTGCCAACATACATCCTGACAGGTGCAGTTCAACCCCCCCCCCCCAGAATGCAGAATATCTATCCCAGCAGACTGCTGGCCCCCTGACATTGCAGATGCTGAGGTAACAGCCAGCATCTACAAAGCAAAACACACAGCAGCAATGGTATGAGATGGTGTCCTGGGCTGAGTGCAACATGGACTCCAAGATGAATGGAATGCCAAATCACACTACTGCTCAATGTCAGCCTTACCTCAGAATATGTACCCAAAGAGCAGTGTACAACAACAGTGGTCCTTCTCAACAAAGGTGTTGCCTGAATGGATACTGAAAACTACTACCCTAGAATCCTGAGAAGCTCAGTCTGCACAGCTATGGAAAGGATCAGCATGTACCACAGACATAAAGATATTGGGGACCTACTGACACCGGACCCTACCCAGTGTGGCTTTCATAAGTGCAGATCCTGCCCCTAAACATGTTTGACTCAATTGAAACAGTCATTAAGGTCATTGATGAGGGCAATGTGGTCCACACAGCGTAGCTGGACCTTGTAAAGGCTTCTATACAATACCCTACGTGTTCATTATAGATAAGCTCACCAGCTTAAATATAAACCCCTATGTCAGTAGAGGGGTTGCAAACCAGACCAAGGACAGAACAGACATGGTCAGACATGCTGCAGCCATGTCAGACTACAAACCAGATATAACTGGCATCCCACAAGGCTTGGTCCTGGGATCTCCCTCGTCTGGTATATATGTCCCATAGGTACAGGCAAACATGGAAGGACTGTGTCTGAACATGTTTGCAGAGGACTACAAACTGCTCACCACACATGATCCACCAGCTGACACAAGCATCGCACAAAAGGCCCACATAGAAACAGACAACTGGTGCCATAGCCATGTCAGCAAGCTAATTGCAGAAAAGTGTATAGTCAACCCCCGTGGATATACAGTAAGTGCCCACCAATTACCACATAGGTGTTAATCCATTATGTAGTTAACATGTAATGAGAGACCTGGGGACACAAGGTGATAGATATCCTGCATTGGACAAACATGTGCTGTAGTGTTTACAGAAACATACCATATACCTACCTAATCATGAAGGTTGTCAGATCTAGATAAGGGGAGGTCATTGTGGCTCTGCAGTCATCCTTCATCAGTGGTACAATTGACTACAATAGCCCGTGTGGGATGTACCTCAGCAGACACCTCCATCAACTGTAAAGTTCCCAACAGTACCTCACCAGGAGTATCAAAGAGCTTGCACAGATGCCATGTGTTGCCTGTGTTGCTGGTATCAATAAACATGCTGCACCTTGTACAATCTGAATGGCAGTGAGCTATGCACATGAGAGACCTGAACCCCAGCACTGACTTACATAGGACAAGCTGTACTGCATGATCCATAACACAGAAGCCAGCCCCACCCATGAGTGAACTCCCAGCACAGGCTACCCATAGAGTCACTTATCAATTTTCCTCAATAGGAATCTTGATGAGTGGATGGGAGATGGTAGCTTTATCCTGGGTATCACTGTCATGTCACAGGTAGACAGAGGCACAGTATACTAACCATGACATATGCCATGGCAACTCCACTTACAATGTGTGTTGAAGGACAAACACACTCTCCAACTAGCATTAGACATGGACTAGGGCACATCACTAGTGTTTGCAAATGTACACCTATGTTGTGGAATACACTACCAATGTTGGACAAGCCTGGTTTAAGTAGTTCATATCTGAACAGAATGCAACATGGTCAGATGTACACAACTGGCCCCTAACCAGGCTGTTGTGCTCACTATCGAAATGTAAAGCAGTGATAGCACTAAAGCCCAGGATACTGTCCACCACAGTCAAAGTACTACCAGTACACTATACAGTACTACAGTGTTAGGTCAGTGTGGAAGGGTGTTGTCAACTGTATGCAAAGTATCCCATGCAAACACTGCAGGCACTGTATAATCCTGTTGTGTTCACACACAAAGCAGTTGTACAGTAACTACACAACATGACACACAACACACAACCATAAACGGGTGATATTTGTTGAAGTTCACACTCATCCACAAATGTGGCAGGCTGCAGAGTGCAACATATGGAATGCTCACACTGGGCATGCTCACACACTTTGATGGCCAAATCTCAGTTTAGCAGTTGGACACACATATCTGGTATTTTTACGTGTTATTCCAGGAACCAACCACATTACAGCAGTCTGCCCAGTGCACACAGTTAAATGACTACAGAGACATACGTGATATAGTGGATCCCTCCCATATGCAAACATCTTCCACAGATGCACAAGTTGTTCATACAAACAGGGAATGCTATGGCAATAAAGATGTGTAAACAGTCTATCAACAACAAATAATGTGCATTTGACAATTAAACATATGGGTGTAGAGGTCAACACTAGGCTGTTTGCCCTAGGGAATGACAACTTAGCCAGAGTGAGCTTGGCGTCTGCCTCCCCACAGGATGCACATTCCCCTTTCTAAACACCGATGATGTCAGCACCCTATAAGTACAGCAGGAGAAAAGAATCCTCCCAGTAATGCGAATAGCGTACTCTGCTAATGCATCTGTCACAAGTATCATAACATAGTTAGGTAGGGGTTTGAATCCTGCAAATGGCAGGTGTGTGTGTTTGTCTGAGGGAGGTTAGTGTGTATGAGGAAAATGTCCATTTTGGCAACTAGGAGAACAGACTACAGGATGCACATTCCCCTTTCTAAACACCGATGATGTCAGCACTCTATAAGTATAGCAGTAGAAGGGAAACTTCTCAGTAATGCAAATAGCGCGCTCCGCTAATGCGTTCGTCTCAAGTGTCATAACATAGTTAAGTAGGAGTTTGAATCCTGCAAGTGTGTGTGTTTGGCTGAGGGGAGTTAGTGTGTGTGTGAGGGAAATGTCCCTTTTGGCAACTAGGAGAACAGACTACAGGATGCACATTCCCCTTTCTAAACACCGATGATGTCAGCACTCTATAAGTATAGCAGGAGAAGTGAAACCTCCCAGTAATGCGAATAGCGTGCTCTGCTAATGCGTCCGTCTTAAGTGTCATAACATAGTTAAGTAGGGGTTTGAATCCTGCAAGTGTGTGTGTTTGGCTGAGGGGGGTTGGTGTGTGTGCAATTGGGAGTGAGAGAAATGTCCCTTTGGGCAACTAGGAGAACAGACTACAGGATGCACATTTCCCTTTCTAAACACTGATGATGTCAGCACCCTACAAGTACAGCAAGAGAAAGGTAACCTCCCAATAATGCCAATAGCACACTCTGCTAATGTGTCCATCTCCAGTGTCATAACATAGTCAGATAGGGGTTTGAATCCTGCAATTGGCAAGTGTGTGTTTTTGGCTGAGGGGGGTTAGTGTGTGTGAGGAAAATGTCCCTTTTGGCAACTAGGTGAACAGACTACAGGATGCACATTTCCCTTTCTAAACACTGATGATGTCAGCACCCTATAAGTACAGCAAGAGAAGGGAAACTTCACAGTAATGCGAATAGCATGCTCTGCTAATGCATCCATCTCAAGTGTCAAAACAAAGTTAGGTAGGGGTTTGAATCCTGCAAGTGTGTGTGTGTTTGGCTGAGGGGGTTAGTGTGTATGTGAGGGAAATGTCCCTTTTGGCAACTAGGAGAACAGACTACAGGATGCGCATTTCCCTTTCTAAACATTGATGATGTCAGCACCCTATAAGTACAGCAAGAGAAGAAAAATCTCCCAGTAATGAGAATAGCGCACTCTGCTAATGTGTCTGTCTCAAGTGTCATAACATAGTCAGATAGGGGTTTGAATCCTGCAATTGGCAAGTGTGTGTTTTTGGCTGAGGGGGGTTAGTGTGTGTGAGGAAAATGTCCCTTTTGGCAACTAGGTGAACAGACTACAGGATGCACATTTCCCTTTCTAAACACTGATGATGTCAGCACCCTATAAGTACAGCAAGAAAAGGGAAACTTCCCAGTAATACGAATAGCACACTCTGCTAATGTGTTCGTCTCGAGTGTCATAACATAGTCAGATAGGGGTTTGAATCCTGCAAGTGTGTGTTTTTGGCTGAGGGGGGTTAGTGTGTGAGGGAAATGTCCCTTTTGGCAACTAGGTGAACAGACTACAGGATGCACATTTCCCTTTCTAAACACTGTTCAGCTGAAGGCCATGGCTCTGGCACAAGTTGTCTGTTTCTATGATGCCCCTTTGGAAGATGCTTGTGTCGGCTGGAGAGTCGATTATGGTGGCCAGTTCGCAGTCATCTGCATATTTGGTCAGCCACAGTCCATCCATGTTGGCCTGTACCTCCAGTAAATATATACCAAACAAGAGAGGTCCCAGGACTGAGCCTTGTGGGACACAAGTCGTAACTGGTTTGGAGTCTGGCATGGCTCCAGCAATTCTAACTATGTGGGTTCTGTCCTTGAGCCACTGTGCAATCCATCTAGTGACATAGGGGCTTATATTTAAGCTGGTGAGCTTCTCTAGAATGCCCAAGTGGGGTATGGTTGTGAAGGCTTTTGCGAGGTCCAGGTAGGCTGTGTGAACCACCTTCCCCTCGTCAATGGCCTTGGTGACTGTTTCAAAGAAATCAACCAGGTTAAACCTGGTAGTGCTGGTGTGCTATCAGTAGCCCTGAACCAGGCATCTGTTACTGCACAGATATCGATGTTCTCCATGCCAAGGAGAGTTTCGGGTGCATGCATCTGGAGGTTTAGACTTCTGGCGCTGGGTAGCATTACTCTTAGTTTCTTATCCCTTGTGATACCTATGAAGGTGGGTTTGTCATTTGAGCCTTGCCTAACATAGGCACTATGGGATAGCAAGAGCCTTTGCCAATATCTGAAAGCCCAGGGGTGACAGGTGCAGGCCGTCCCTAGCGAAGCAGGTAGTTCAACAGAAGATGAATATGTGAAGGTGTATTGCCTGTGATTAGTTAGCAGTAGCATATATGACTGCTCACGTGGACACATGCCAGGTAAGTCATATGCACTGTGTCACAGGCAATGTACATGTGAACAGGACAAACAGTGACATCCTGTCAAGTGGGACATGGACATACATATAGTAAGCTATGCAGATGGCACTAGGAGTCCACAGAAGCTCTATAACTATGCATTGCAGGTGTGATCAGTATTCCAGGGTAATTGCAAGCAAACATGCATGCAAACAAAGCTACAGTAAACAGGGCTGCATGTAGTCCATTGTACAACAAACAAGCTGTACCACTTCCAGTAGGTAACACTGCAAATATGCAGGCACTATGCACATGTACATGGAAATACATGGGTCAGATGGCTAGGGTCCAGTCTCAGCACACACAAGTGTTCAGACCATGTACTGTCAGGATGTACAATAACTGGATGGAACACCATGTGCTCATACCTGCAGTAATACACATGTTAAATAACAGACACTGAGCCTTCACTCAGTGGTTCCATACTTAGTAGGATGTATGCTACCTGGCCTGCCACCACAGTATCCCTGACATATATGGGGACTCTCCCTCCTGTGACAGTTAGTTTTGTGTGTTGGGGCTGTCTAGCATGGTATGAGATGTGAGCATGCAGTGCTAGGGTGCTCTTGTGTGTCCTGCACCAGTCGTGTAGTACTGCACACATATCAACATCCTCAAACATCTGCATTGCAGAGTCCAGTGTGGGCAACATGCCACTTGCAATTTACATGTCCATCATTGCGTATTACTACATTCATTACCTTATCCCCTGTGCTACCTATGTATGTAGCCTTCTGTTGACATCATTGCCACCAGTATACCAACATGTGCAGATGATACACTATGGTACTTACCATGGGTGTAGACAACAGTACATGACAATCACACACTTACTGCATCAGGAATGCTGTGATATACCTACAATTAATTCAGCACACAGTACTGTTAACAACATGATACTATTACTACACATCTATGTGGTCACCCTGTGCATCAGCAACATGTTAACCTGTACCTGCACAGTTGTTACATATTGCAGGAGGTGGCACAGTTTCATCATATGCAGAGGGTGTGAACTTGGTATGCCTGAGTCAGCCACCAATACCACAGATTGACATGTATGTGTATGTGTGTTGGTGAGGGACAGCAGTAGAAGGTGGGGCAATGTTGATGCAGTGTGTGCGTGTATGCAGTAGCCCTAGGTGTTGTCAATTTGCATGTGTGTATGGATGCACACAGTTCCACCTCATGGCTGCCATATACTGGTGTTTGTGGACAGCCACAGACTGTACCTGCCAGGTCATACAGATCAGTGTCTCTGGCCACGGACACGGTACCTGTGCCTTGCAGGGGTGCTACAGACCATATCCGGTACCAACCCAAACTGGGTACTGGCATCAGAAGTAGGTGTTCATTGACTGGACACAGATCCCTGTTAGGCCTGGCCAGAGCCACGTGCATGTGGTCTCCTGGGGCGGTCTGATGACAGCACAGACCCAGCATTGCTGGGGCTGCTGATGGCACTACCGGGGCAGCCACGGCCCTGTTGTTGTCCGCAACAACTGCCAGCTGCTGCTGTTGCTGGCATACGGCCATGTCGATGCCTCAACCACCCACCATCGCCCTGGCTCATGGACATGTAGTTGTAGAACCGGTCTAATATGTCCCCACAACGTCTGTCTATGACATCGGTGAAATCACGGATGGCAGCCGCAATGTCACGCATACTGTCAGTCATGGCTGTGCGACATGCTGTCAGCTCCCTCAGACCCTGTCTGGTGTACTGTTCCATACGTGACTGTACCTGCATGACAGCCCGAAACATAGCTGAGGTTGTAAGACCTCTGTGGGCACGTCTGACAGGGGCAGTACGCACATGGATGCTCCCACGAGAACCCCTGGACATCTGTCTGTGTGGTACCATCTCTGGGCCATGCCCATGGCTGCTGTGTGGGGAGGCATGTGCCACAGATACCACATTACCCTGGTCAATGCCCACTGTATGCTGTCCATCACCTAGGGACATTGGTGACAAAGGGTGTATTGGCAGGATAACTGTGCGCATTGATGGGGTCAACAGCTGTGTACTGTCAATCAGCTGACCAATGGTGGACCCTGGCATACCTTCCTGTGCCATTACACAGATGTCATCATTATCAGTACCCACGGCACCTGATTCAGGTTCCCTACATGACACCAGAGCAGCACCAGAACCTGTGGGAGGGAAACAGGAAACACAATTTACAATGTCTACACATTACCAATGATGCACACATGCACACACGCACACATGCACACATGCACACAGTTTCACACAATTGTACAGTACTCAGTATGCGTGATATCAACACACAGACACAGACACACCTACATGCATACAAAGAGCACTACTAAGTGAGCCAAATAGTACTATTACTATCAAAACTATTACTGGAATTGTTAATACACACTCACCAGCATGGATAGGCTGCATTGCTGTTATACCAGAGGGACCTGCAGACTTGAAGAAACTAATGTCAGTGGGCACAACTGTGCCATTGTTACTGAGTATGATACAGGTCAGTAGTACAACAGTCGCCTTTCACAGGTCAGCTGCTAATATTGAGGATATCACACTTGCACATTAAATACTATGGTGACAGCTACAAACCAAGGACACACCTCACACATGCATTAACTACCAGTGTACACAACAGTCAACTATACATATGGCATATTACCTGCACGTTCACTGTCTTGCTGCTGCGTGGCTCCAGCCTCCATCATAATGCATGTCTGCTGTTGTTGTTGTTGCTGGCAGACTGGAGCCACTACTCTCATGAGTAGTCCCTCCAGTCTGGTTAGTGGGGGATGTGTAGCCACCCCACCACCTGTGGCAACCTGTTGCCTGTGGATATCTGACGCACGCTGACGGACATTAAATTACTGCAGTGATGTTGTACCTGCTCATATGTCCTATTATGCATGCCTATGTCATTTACCCGACGGACAAGGTCTTGCCACAGTGCAGCCCTCTCCTGCTGATTCTGGCTGGTGCGGGAAAAGAGTATTGCATAATCCCGCACCAGGCTCTGGTGTATCTCCTCATTCTCAGCTGTGGAGTAAGTGAGATTCTGCGGGTGGGCCATGTACCTGAGAAAGAAAATAACCTGATATCAGCAATATATGTCAGCAGAATTTGGCACACATACTACACATGCTACTCGACTGTTATGATACAACATATCTCACATATATAGCATCTGTCTGTCTATTGGTGGATACACATGTAAATGGCCAGGTATCAGTGCTCAACCAGCAACTGTGCAACAGTACCTGGCACACTCCATCCGACATACTACCAAACCCCATCAGTCAGAACACTGATTCAGGTCAAGAGCACCTCCTCACTCTGGGGGTTTGTATCTAGGTACTGTATGGCCTACATCATCAACTACTATGAGCTGACCACACACTGATTGCCCTGGATATACATATCCCACCTCCACCACCAGCACAAACGACTATAGTGAATAACATTACAGATGCAAACTTTACACTTTGTAACAGTGACATGGTATCCTTTCAGCCCACTGGGCCAGTGGCAGATACAACCCACAATGCTAACCCCTACACAATTGCTTTCTACAGACATCTCTGAGAATGCATGGATCATGCAATCCCATATATGACCAAGACACTCTCCACAAAGGCACAGCATCCTGTCTGGTGCACCCCAGCCATAGACAGATTGTATTACAGAAGATGGAAGCTACTGCAAGACAGAGCATAATTCCGTAAAGGGAGGGCATGTCTGAGCAGCACTAGTAAGGATCTATTTTCCATCATACAAACATCTATGGGCAACTTTGAGAGGGAAATCAAGAGGGACACTACAGATAACCAGAAGGCCTTCTTCAGTTATGTTAGCAACCTGGTCAGGATCCATCCTCTATGCCCATAGTTAGTACACAACAACAAATATTTCACTGACACCACAGATATTGACAACATTGTGGCAGACAGGTTCAGTGCAGGTGTCAACCCGCCCCCCCAAAATAAGACATAGTTATCCCAGCTGACTGTAATCTCCCTGTCATCACAGATGTCCAGGTGAGAGCCACCCTCAGGACAGCAGAATACACAACATGAATGGGACCTGATGGTATCCCCAGTTGCATGCTACATAAACTGTGACAGGAGCTAAACACACATATAGAAGTGCTATGTAACACTAGCCTGACTACAGGATATGTACCTGTACACTAGCGCACAGCAGCAGTGGTTCAACTCCACGAAGGAGGCACCTCAACATACCAATACAATACAACACAATTCATTACATTACAATACAATACTATACAATATGCTATTGCCCCTGGGACTACAGCAGTGTACTGTTCTGCTACCCTGACCATTGTGACACATGTGGTGTGATGGTACCTGCTGCTGTCACACAGTTACACAGGGTGAGTCATATGGCATATTACCTTTCTGACTAACATTCAGCAGGGGTATGTGTGACATGTACTCATGGGGAGTCTTGCTTCTTAACACCGTGTGGTTTATTGCAGGGTATGTCTTATCTGTGGGTAGGTACTTTTACCTCCATGTGTACTCTATTGCAGTGGCACGGACGACACACAGCAGTCATTTAGGTTGTGGATGGTGTGAGGTGTTACTATGGTTGTTGGACATCTGTCATGGGTGTGACTTACATATGTATATCCGGGAGTGGTAACCTCTATGTGGGTAGTATATGTGTACTCTGTTGTGTTGTCAGTCACTGTGCATTGGTAATGTGTTTGAGTGCATTGTCACAGTGTTGTACATGTCACTGTGTCCTTCTCCATATCTGTAGCTGTCATGTGAGGTCCATACCATGGCATCCATTATGTGATGTGGAGGGGTACACCGACCTACATGTCCATAGCTGACACACCATGTTCGCTGACACATACCATGTGCAGGTATTCCAGGGATAGTTTGGCATAGAGAATATCATTGGGGCCACTATTGTACACATTTATGACCCTGTTCACCCCTGACACATGCAGTGGTGGGCAGCCAATCACATATCTGGTAGTTACTGGTGTAGGTGATTTGGAATGTGGTATGGTACTCCGGTTTTGACACTGGTGTTCACTCCATGCCTTTGTCACCAGGCACCTGTTGCAATACATCTGTACACATGTGCCTCACTCAGAATTTATATACATCTTTCTCTCTCTCTCTCTCTCTCTATACATATATATATATATATATATATATATATATATATATATATATATATGTGTATATATATATATATATATATATGTATATATATATATATATATATATATATATATATATATATATATATATGTAGATATATCTATATATATATGTCTGTTTACACATCTTCATATACATATGGATACAGACCAATGACACATATGGAGGGTTCACAGTATGTAGACCTTTATAGTATTACTTTACATTACCTGTGTTTGTCACAGCTGCTTGTGTTGCCATCTGGTTCTCTCTCCTGCTGCTCCACTTCCCAGTTGTCAGCTTTCAGGTGGCTGTTGCTGAACAATTTGTTTGTGTCTGCTTAATTTCAATTTTCTCTGTCTCTGTCTCTCTCTCTCTCTCTCTGTCTGTCTGTCTCTCATGTCCTTCTCAGGGTGCAATGAATGTATTGCATGTGTGGACTTGGAGTACAGCATACTTTTGTAGGTATCTGCATATGCCCATGTGATGGCCTCTGCACCAATTGTTAGCCAGCATTTGCTAATTGCATGCATCCAGTTGTGTACTGATTGCAGTTCTCATTGTGATTTCAGAACAGTGCTATAAAAAGGTATGTGAGATAGGAGTAGCCCTTTCAGATTTTAAGGGCAGGGACCATGCTGTTATGCTGTGGACAATGTTCTGTGAGTGTAAAGGTTGGTATCTCTCTCATATTTCCAGGTGTGTTGTAGATTAACATTCCTCCATTCATTTCTCCAGTTTCCTGTACTAACTGTGTATGTACACTGACACCTACAACTACTACTACTGTTAATGTATGTGTGTGTGCTTTCATTTCACTTTTGCTTGCACTTTGTTGCTAAGGCTTCAATATTTGCCCTTTACAGTCACTACTTGTATGCCTGGTAGGTGTCCTGACTGTAGTGTGCTGCTGTAGCTTTCCTATTTTCCATGTACATTCACACCTTGGAATGCTTGCTATATCTGCCAGGGTGTTACAGCATGCAGTGTGGTCTGGCCATGGTGCGGGCCTTGACATCTATTAGGGTATTTGAGTATGCTGCTGAGCAGGCCCCAGAGACTTTCAGGTTCATCTGTTATCTGCCTCATGGAATGGTACATATCAGTGGGGTACACCCATTAAAATGTCTGGTATGCTGCAGTTGTGACTGTGGGTTAGCATGAGCATATGTATTACTACACTTTTTCTGCCATGCAAGTGGTGAATACTTTCAGGACACCATAGTTACCATTGCATGTGTTACACCTTTCTGCCTACTGTTTGTACATTTCACATGGAGTCTGTGGGGCATCCCTGTAAGTCATTCACTGTTGCTATGTCTAGGCTCTTAACTATTCAAATATGGTGGTGTCAGACCCGTCATGTGTACAGATATTTGTAGGTTGTCCACATTTCTGCCTCATATTTTGGTCAATATCTCATGCACACCTTTTTCTGGCAAATCACTCTGGGCTCAAGTCAGAATATGGTGACAAACATTCAGGTTTCAGACTTCATACCCTTCCAAACATCCCACAAAATGCAGACCCTGTTACTCTCTGACCTGTCTGCGTTTGTTGTAACATTATTTGTAATGTGTCCCTGGTTTTGGGACTATGCTCCACATATTTTATTACTTGGTCCAGATGTGTTCCTGTAAGAGGTTGTGGGGTATGGGCAGTGATTATCCTACTGTGAGTATGTGTGTGGCTTGCAAGGTGCTATAGTGACATTATTACCTACTAGTTACCAACTAGCATGGCTGTTTCTGTTCACACACTACTATTATGGAAATCCACTAGTTTTGATAGTAATTCTAAATGGCATGCTTTGTGTACTACACATCTATATTCCCTTTACATTCATTCCTACTATTACATGATATATTTATTTTAGCACAATGTTCTTGTGTAAGAGTCATGGCTTAGTGGTAAATCATACAGACTACTGTTTCCAAGGTCCTGGGTTCGGGACTGCCAGTGGGATTTTATTTTGCTTCTGAACTGACTACAAGACCTGTCAATCAAAGTGACTAAGGCACTTTTAAGCAGTTGTAACCAGGTTAGCACTGGTTTGCGCGGAGCTCACGCATGCACACTGGCGGTTAGCTCAGACACAAGACACCTGCTTACAACCGCTTAAATGTGCTTACTTCTTACACCCGTGCTATTTTCTTTGAAAGAAGAGAAAATGGGGATACGGGAAAGTGGTGAAAAAGGGGTCACAAAGAGGGTAAGACAGTAGGGAAACAAGCTTGGGATGTGCAGGAGGGATGTAGGCAAGGCCCATAGCTGCCCATTTCTTCATCAGCAACAGCTGTGCATATGTATGTAATTTGGTGTGACATTTGAAACCTTCCACCCCTGAGAGAGGTGTCAGGACAACTATAATACTTGTACAGTCAATTGTAATTGATAGGTTCCATGTCCAGCAGACATGTGTGCGGAATGGGCAGCTATGTATGGGGCGTAATTTTTTTGTGGGTACAGAGTGCCCTTTTTTTTTCAGGTGAGAGTGGTATGTCAGGTGAAGGAAGTCAGTACAGCTGGGGAGGTAGGTTGGGTAGGTCAACAGACAAGACAAACAAGACGCATACAGGGGCAGTGTATGACACGTGTGGGGGGGTACACAATTGACGGGGATGGAGGTTTGGATATCCAGAGCCCATGAGCCCACAGATGGCAACAGTGGAACTGATATCCCCACCCATAGGCAGTTGCCATTGTTCCTTCACTGCCCAGGACGGGGCTGTGCTGGGGGCTGTGTAGGCGGGGCAACAGGCATGCCTGTTAGTTGTGCCACCCGTGCCTCGAGCTGGCGTAGGGGCTTGAGAACAGAGTCCCGAATCTCCCTACGCACCACAGTCCGGACGCTATGGAGGGTGAGTGGTGGTTCTCCTCTGGCCACACTTTCAGAGGGGGGCGAGCCCCATCCCCTGCAGCGCTTCCACCCGCAGGTGGCACAGGGCCACCGGAGGAAGGTCCGGACTTGGCACTAGTGCCAGGTGCACTCGCCAGCTGAGGTGGGAGAGGTGGGTCCGCTGGAACCCGCCTTCCCTGTCGTCCTATGTTTTGCATTATGTCATGACAGTTTGGGTTAGTGACATATAATACCATTCACAATTAGTTGTAACAGCATGCATTAGTATTCCCATTAACCAAACACCCAGATATTCACACCATTGAACAGCGTGCATAACACATGCATAATTTGAACAGAAATACACAGTCCAACAACATGCAGGGTTAATTGATGGCAACAGGCCATCAGGTGTGGATGTATGAACAGGGCAGATGCATCAACGGACATGCAAATATATATGACCCAACAGGACAAACGTCCAGGGGTGTTAATTGTGATTGCACATACCATTTTCACGTGGAATGGATTATATGTGGTTATAGGGTGGGGAAAAGAAAGTAATATTAACACCTTTGAATAACAATACATATGCTGTACATTTCTAATAGCTACAGTTATATACACACTACTGTTCTAACTACAGTTTCCTATATGATAACTATTTCAACTTGGTGATAGGACTGTTACTGCAACATCAATATACATTTTATGGTTCTTCATACACATTCATATCTAGCTTTGTTCAGCTACATCATCCTGCTACATTTGCTTTATATAGCTGTAGACAAGTGTGGATGTTTGGTATATCAGACAATCATCCTATCTGCATATTGCAGACTGAGAGCAACATATCCAGATTTTGGGATACACATTCCAGATGAAGCAACACTTTGAACAGATTTCGCTGTTTGTTTTTGAATCTCACATGCATTTAATTCTGTCTTGACTGCAGTATACTTTATTCAGGGGTTATTACTACTGTATTGCTGGATTCATGACACTTTCTCACACTCTCTCACTTGCTTTCATTTTATTATTCAGGATGGTACTTACTTCTAGGCTTTATTGACATGTTTTACCTGTAGTTATTACAATCCTTTCCAGCAGTCTCACTTCTGTCATGTTTCAGTATTTCCACAGGGATATATTTCACACATGTGATTTCATCATCTTCTGCAGCTATACTTTTCAGCCTGCTGCAGGTTGTGTACTATTTTCTTACAGGTAGGGCATTTTTATTTCAGAATATATGTCAGACAGTTTCATTTTTCGGTTTAACTTACAGGCTGAAACACACATTTGTAATCAAGCAATACTTGCATACACTTTCACACTGTTACTTGCAGATTTTATTCCTTACTGACTACACTGCACTTTTTTGCTGACTGTCATACTTTTAGATTTCTTTACAGTTACTGGTAGTGGATTACTGACCTGCCTGGTGGTGCAACCGTACCAGCCTATCACCATAGGCTCTGCAGTTCGCAGAATGGACACCTGCAGCTGTAATATAAATGAAGTAATATTGGAATACACATCTCCATAGTATCAGCTAGTTTAATTTCTTACATACATAATTAAATGTTACTTACTCAGTAGTGGGGCGTTGGGTGTTTGCCGGGCCTCCTGGATCCAAAGGTTCAGTTGGTCCTGCTTGCGTCTTTCAAGGTCCGCATGGTGGTGACGGACCTGCTCATCAGTCCTTGGAATCCCTGTGGCACTGGTGAGATCATGAGCCAACCGGTCCCACGCCTCGGCCCTGTGTGATCCCCAGAGGACCTGGCCCTGCATGAGTTGGGCCTCATGATTATGGACTAGGAGCCAGACCATGTACCTGGACTCCTCAACACCCCACCTCTGTGCTCGAAAGCAACTACCCTCTCCTACTCCTGTCATTCTGCCTGCAGGTCAGTTCTACAATCATTTATGCTGTGTATTCCCGCCTATGGGGCTTATATAGTCAGTTTTTCCCACACATATCTGTGATTGGCCATTTTGGAATTGTATCAACTTCAGTAAACCTGCATTGTCATGCTCCAGTTTGTATTCATTCCTATATATTAGCTATTATTCCACTTCTAGGTACTGCTGTCATGGCTTAGTGGTTTGGTACCTTGACTATGGTATATAGTATCCTTGGTTCGAACCTGGCCACTGCTTTTTATTTTTCATGACTGTCTAGACATGCTGAGGGGTGTGTCTGTGTAAAGGCAGTTTTGATACGGCTTGCTCAACGTTGCCCGTCGGTTAGCTTGTTTGCGCGGTGCGCAGCTCCGCGCAAATGGGGTACTCTGCTTTAAGCCTCATTTGGCTATCGGCATGCATATTATGCTCAACTCAGTTAGGGGCACATAGATTTAGCATGTTAGACCACTGCTCAGCTACGGGCACTCATTTTGCACCAGTTAAACTACTGCTCATCTACGGGCAGATGCACTCACTCTGTTAAACTAGCTCAGCTATGAGCACATCAGGCATTTTTTATTTTTTTGTTACCTCACATTTCTTCAATATAAATGGGCTATTTCATTACATTTTACATAAATTGGGGTTTTATGTGTACATATTAGTCAGGGACTTGTTTCCTGCTTATTTTGCAAAAAAAAAAAAAAATTGGTGTTGTGGGGGCTCGAACCATGACTGCCTGCTCTTCAGCCAACATCTCTACCGCTATGCTATTGCTTCCTGGCTTATTTTGCATATTTAGTTCTTATATGCTTTCCCACTGACTGCTAACTCTAGCTGCGCTACGGGCACGCCCGCGCAAACGAGCGCACTCACGGTTAAACATCTTTAAAATTTAAAAAAATATATGTAACATGTTCATTTATATATTTTATGTTCATAGTCTGTGGGGGCATGTGTTGTGTTGTGTTTATTCACATTTCCGTGGACTCTGTTGTGGGTGTTTATTTTGGGCACTTTTACACTTCTGGGGGCATGTCCGCTTGCAGGGCTCAGCCTACGGACACGCCCCCTACTGTCTTACATGGACCGTGTTAGACTTAGGTGTGATTCAGCATGCTCTCATGAATATGCAGAGCATGCTGACATCACTCTGTTTAACTGCAGCCTCCGTGTAAGAGTTATAACTCTTACATGGAGGCTTCGTGAATCCTTGCCATAGTAAAAAATCAATGCACAAGATCAAGCAACATGTAGGCCCTCCAGTTAAGAGAGAGTAAATCTACATAGCAAAAAGCAATGCAGAGGAGCAACAATATGTAAGCACTGCAGTGCACACAGAGTAAATATATATAGTAAAAAGAGATATAGAGGAGAAGACAATATGTAGGCACTGGAGTATACAGAAAGTAAATATACATTGTAAAAAGCAAAGCAGAGGAGCAGGCAATTTGTAGGTGCTGTAGTATACAGAGAGAAAATATACATAGTAAAAAGCAATGCAGAAGAGCAGACAATATGTTGGTGCTGCAGTATACAGAGAGTAAACACACATAGTAAACAGCAATCCAGAGGAACAGACAATATGTAGGCACTGCAGTATAGAGAGAGTAAATAAACATAGTAAAATCAATGCAGAGGAGCAGGCTAATTTGCAGGTACTGCAGTATACAGAAAGTAAATATACACAGTGAAAAGCAATGGAGAAACGCAGACAATATGTAGGTGCTGCAGTACTCAGAGAGTAAATATACATATTAAAATGCAAGGCAGAAGAACAGACATTAGGTAGGCTGTGGAGTATACAGGGACTAAATATACATAGTAAAACCAATGCAAAGAAATATATAATATGTAGATGCTGCAGTACACAGAGAGAAAATATACATAGTAAAAAGCAATGCAGAGGAGAAGACTATATGCAGGCGCTGCAGTACACAGAAAGTAAATATAAATAGTAAAAAGCAATGCAGAAAAGCAAACGATACATAGGTGCTGCAGTATACAGAGAGTAAATATACATTGTAAAATGCAATGCAGATGTGCAGACAATATATAGGCACTGCAGTACACAGACAGTAAATATACATAATAAAAAGCAATGCAGAGCAGCAGATAATATGTAGTCACTGCAGTACACAGAGAGTAAATATACATAGTAAATCGCAATGCAGTGGAGCAGACAATATGTATGTGCACAGTATACAGAGAGTAAATATACATAGTAAAAAGCAATGCAGATTTGCAGACAATATGTAGGCACTGCAGTATACAGTGAGTAAATGTACATAGTAAGAATCAATGCAGAGGAATAGACAATATATAGGCACTGCAGTATACAGAAAGTAAATATACATATTAAAAAGCAATGCAGAGGAGCAGACAAAATGTAGGTGTTTCAGTTAACAGAGTGTAAATATATAGATAGTAAAAAACAATGCAGAGGAGCAGAAAATATGTAGGTACTGCAGTACACAGAGAGTAAATATACATAGTAAAAAAGCAATGCAGTGGAGCAAAACCATAGAGCTGTTGCAGCATACAGAGAGTAAATATACATAGTAAAAAGCAGTGCAGAGGAGCAGACACTATGTAGGAGCTGCAGTACACAGAGATTAAATATACATAGTAAAAATCAATGCACAGGATCAAACAACATGTAGGCCCTCCAGTTAAGAGAGAGTAAATCTACATAGCAAAAAGCAATGCAGAGGAGCAACAATATGTAAGCACTACAGTACACACAGAGTAAATATATGTAGTAAAAAGAGATATAGAGGAGAAGACAATATGTAGGCACTGGAGTATACAGAAAGTAAATATACATTGTAAAAAGCAAAGTAGAGGAGCAGGCAATTTGTAGGTGCTGCAGTATACAGAGAGAAAATATACATAGTAAAAAGCAATGCAGAAGAGCAGACAATATGTTGGTGCTGTAGTATACAGAGAGTAAATACACATAGTAAACAGCAATCCAGAGGAACAGACAATATGTAGGCACTGCAGTATAGAGAGAGTAAATAAACATAGTAAAAATCAATGCAGAGGAGCAGGCTAATTTGCAGGTACTGCAGTATACAGAAAGTAAATATACATAGTAAAAGGCAATGTAGAGGAGCAGACAATATGTAGGTGCTGCAGTACTCAGAGAGTAAACATACATATTAAAATGCAATGCAGAAGAACAGACATTATGTAGGCTGTGGAGTATACAGGGACTAAATATACACAGTAAAACCAATGCAGAGAGGTATATAATATGTAGATGTTGCAGTACACAGAGAGAAAATATATGTAGTAAAAAGCAGTGCAGAGGAGAAGAAAATATGCAGGCGCCGCAGTACACAGAAAGTAAATATAAATAGTAAAAAGCAATGCAGAAAAGCAGACAATACATAGGTGCTGCAGTATACAGAGAATAAATATATGTTGTAAAATGCAATGCAGATGAGCAGACAATATGTGGTCACTGCAGTACACAGAGAGTAAATATACATAGTAAAAAATAATGCAGTGGAGCAGACAATATGTATGTGTACAGTATACAGAGAGTAAATATACATAGTAAAAAGCAGTGCAAAGGAGCAGACAATATGTATGTGCTGCAGTACACAGAGAGTAAAAAAACATACCCCCAGATTTACAAATCCTCCGTGTAAGACTAAATAAGTCTTACTCTGAGGCTGCAGTTGAATAGTATGATGTCAGCATGCCATGAATATTCATGAGGGCACGCTGACTCAACTACAAGTCTAACATGGACCATGCAGGAAAGCAGTGGGCGTGTCCGATTGCTGAACAGTCTAAAGGTCCACTCCCCTGCAAGTGTCCGAAATGCCAAATGTCAACACACAAGAGTGAGTCCGCTCAAATGTCCATGTACCCAACACCACACTCCCTGACATTGTAAACCCCCAGCACAGTTATAAAAAGTAAAACATTTAATTTTTTTTTTCTAATTCCCAATATAGCTGCACGTATTTGTGTGTGTGTGTGCACGGGTGTGCCCATTGCTTAGCTGCAGTTAGCAATCCCGACATGGAGGAGCATAAGACGGAATGTTTATGAAAATTACACCAAATAGCAATAGCGTAATGGTATAGCATTCGCACAAAGCAGAGGCATTCACGGTTTGAGTCCCACCACTCCCCTTTCTATTTATGTTCTAAATTAGTATATGAAATAATTCCTAACATATATGTTTAAAATTTTACTAAAAAGCATTGAAATGGCCTATGTATCAGTGAACAAAATATATATTTATAAAGGATCCTGACATATAATTGCCCACAGGTAAGCAGCGCTTTACCCAGTGCAATAAAGTTGCCCGCAGTTAAGCAGCACTGTACCCAGCGCAATATAGTTGCCCATAGTTAAGCAGTGCTTTACCCAGTGCAATGTAGTTGCCCATAGCTAAGTAGCGCTTTACCCAGTGCAATCGGTTTGCATGGAGGTGCACGCCGCGCCAACCAGCACACCATAGGGCAACGTGGAGCAACGTAGAGCAAAGTTGCTTAAACACAGCCACACCCCCTAGCCTGACTGGACAGTAGTAAAATAAAATGTAATGATAAGGTTCAAACCCAGGACTCACTGTGCACCATAATCAAAGTACTGAACCACTAAGCCATGATAGCTTAGGATAAGCAGCCACTGTTAACATACATATACTTATAAATGGTAGATTAACCATTACTAAGCAGGTCTGCAGTCAGCCGAAAATTTTCAAAAACGGCCAATCACAAAAAAGTGCAGGAAATGCAGCATATTTAAGCCCCATAGGCGGGAATACTCACCATAACTGATTGTAGCTCCCATCTGCAGTTAGAAAGGCTGGTGCTGGAGAGGGTACATGCTTCCGAGTGCAACATTGGGGCATCGAGGAGGTGAAATATATGGTTTGGCTCCTTGTCCACCGTCATGAGTCAAGACTCCTGCAGGGTCAGTTCCAAGGGATGGAGTACAAGGCAGAGGCTTGGAACCGGTTAGCTCATGACCTCACCAGTGTCACAGGTGTTCCTCGGACTGGTGAGCAGGTTCGTTACCACCATGCAGACCTGAAGAGATGGAAGCAGGACCTACTGAACCAATGGATACAGGAGGCCCGTGGGATGCAAGATGCCCCACAACTGAGTAGGTAGTCATAGAATGCAGTATGTAAGAAATGATAATTGATTCTGTATAATGGATAGGTATGTCTCAATATCCCTTGATTTACTTCACAGCTGCAGGTGTCCGTGCTGCAAATTAGCAAGCCTATGCAGATAGGCTGCTAAGGCTGCACCACCAGGCAGGTTAGTGAATATTCTGCATGTATTGTTATATAAAATAGGTGAGAGAGCCTGAAAGGAAGGGTTGTAGCCCAATAATACATCCATAAAATGCCCTGAATAGGTCCTCTGCATGTACTGTTATATAAAATAAGTCAGAGAGCCAGAAAAATAGTGTAGTAACCCATTAAGAAAGGTAAAATATGTCCGGAATAATATCTCTGCAGGTACTGTCATATAAAATAAGTGAGCTTGCCTGAAAAAGAGTGTTCTAACCTATTAATAAAGGTATAATATGTCTTGAATATGTCTTCCATATGCACGGTAATATCAAATAAAGGAGAGATCCTGTGGAAAAGTGTGTAATGTAATTAATAAAGGTATAAAACCTGGAGTGTGTCTGTGTCACTTACATTGAAATGTTGTTGTACACTTGCATTATACAAATAGTACTGTTTTAATAAGTGCTGGCAACCCACAGTTGGACAGTCCCATCTAAAGTAGTTGATGGAAGTGCTAGTAGCTGTGAAGCATATATACAGTCCTCAACAGTCAGTTACTGGCTGGCATGCATAAATAAATCTGGCACATGAGTAGCTCATTAATTTGTTCCCCAGAAATGTGAGTGTGCTACAAGAAATGCAGGGTTCTGTACAAATTAACTGAAAATGTCATGTGAACACACCCAGATATGTAGATAAAGAAATATAAATAAAATCAATAAATATGTAGCAGTAACATCTGCATCTTGGATAGTTAGTATGTCAGATATAAGTTAGGTATATAATGAACTAGCCAAACCCATTACACAACCTAATGCATGCTGGCAAGTGTAATAATACATGTAGGGGATATACACCTGCAGTCACTAGGAATGTAGTTTAGACTAACAGTACTTATAAGATGTTAATTGAGGTTTCTTTCTACACCCTACTGTATGTGCATAAACCATGCAATTCCACACCTCAATGAGTATGTGTAATCTCAAAACATTTGTTGGGACATCTGTCCTATTGTTCTATAAATATCTGCATTCACTTTGATGCATGTGCCCTGTTCAAACACCACAATCATGGTGGCCTGTTGCTACCAATCATCCCTGCATGCTGTTGGAATGTCCACTGTCGTTCAATATATGCATGTGTTATGCTTGCTGTTCAACTGTTGGAACCTTGGTGTGTTGGGTTAATGGGAATATTACTGCATGCTGTTACAACTAATTTAGAATGCTGTTGTTTATGTTGTAATTAAACACACCTAATCACAGAACGTATGGGAAGGCTGGTCCCAGCGGACCCACCTGTCCCTCCTCAGTTGGTGAGTGCACCTGGCACCAGCAGGTCTGGTGCCCAGCCCAGGCTCCCCTCCTCCATTGGTCCTGTGCCACCTTCAGGTGGAAGTGCTGCAGGGGATGGGGCTCGTCCCCCCGTGCAAGCGTGGGCGGAGAAGGGCCACCTGTCACCCTTCGAAGGGTACAGGTTGTGGTGTGTAGGGAGATCCAGAGTTCAGTAGCTGATCGCCTACGCCAGCTTGAGGTGAGAGTGGTGCATCTCACGGGTGAGCCTGCCCATCCTACGCAGCCCCCAGCAAAGCCACCCTCGGGGCTGTGAAGGTGCAGTGGTGACTGCCCATGGGTGGGGATCTCAGTTCCACTGTTACCATCTGTGGGCTCATAGGCTTGCGATTTCCAAACATCCGTCCCCGTCAATTGTGTTCACCCACCCCATGTGTCATACACCGCCCCTGTATGCGTCTTGTTTGTCTTGTCTGTTTACCTCCCTAACCTACCTTCCCAAATATACCTACTTCCTCTACCTCACTTTCCACTCTCACCTAAAAAAAAAATGGGGGCAATTTGTACCCACAAAAAAATTACACCCATACATAGCTGCCCATTTCGCACACATGTCCGCTGGACATGTAAACTGATAATTATAATTGGCAGCACAACATACTTTGTTGTCCTCACTCCTCTCCCAGAGGTGTAAGGTTTCAAAATTCACTCCAAATTTATTGCATATGCACAGCTGTTGCTGGTAAAGAAATGGGCAGTTATGGACCTTCCCTACACCTGTCCTGCACATCCCGAGCTTGTTTTCCTACTGTCTTTCTCACTTTGTGCCCCCTTTTTCACCACTTACCTATCTCTCCATTTTCTTTTCTTTCAAAGAAATTAGCGCGGGGGTTAGTGGGAGTAAGCACTTTTAAGCAGTAGTAAGCAGTTTTAAGCGAGTGTGCGCATGTGTGCACTTAGCTAAGCATCGCTAAGCATCGTGCAAACCTACGCAAACCCACTTACAGCTGCTTAAAAGTGCCTTAATCACTCTATGTCAGGGCCCTTGTTCTGCTCAGCAGCAAAATAAAACACCTCTGTCAGTCTCGAACCCCAGACCTTGGACACAGTAGACTGCATGGAGTACCACTAAGCCACAGCATATCTTGAGTAACATGGTGTTGAAATAAATATATCATGCATTACAATTAGGGAATGTAAAGGGAAAATAGGAATTCCATAACACAAATCTTGTTCTGTGGGTCTTTACCAGCAGTTGTTGTGGAATTGCGTGGCATGACTGTGAAAAGAGAACTATCCATTCTAGCAGGGAATAATGTTACAGTAGCACCTTACAACCCCCACACAGTATCAGACCAGATAAACAATGGCATAGTTGAATAGGGCAGAGGCCAGACTTCCCAACTGTGACTGCTTTACAGGGATGTCCCTGATTCGTAAACAAATGTTAGCTGTGCCCCTCTGAATCACTCTGCAAAGTACTAACATTAGGCAGAAAAGTGGGGAATCACACTTAATGAATAATGTCAATAAGTTAGAGTAGATACTGCTTGCACATTACAAAAGGTGTAGTAATACATATGCTCTGATTCCCTCGAAGTCTCAACTGAAATATGTCTGTAATATATTACAGGTGTATCTCACTTATATGTACCTTTCCCTGAGGCTGTTCAAATATATACCTGAGAGTATCTGAGGCCTGGCAGAGGCAGAAACACATAGGCATATCAGCATTTTTGCTGTTACACACTCTGCAAATAGCTTTGGAAGGAGTTCCACAAGCATGGCCTTATGTAGATGTACAACACAGAAATATCAAAGGATGTAGCCATGTACTGCTACCAACCAACTGTGACAATGCCATTGTTCCAGTGCTGAAAAGACTGGTGTGGTGCACAGACAAATAATGATAGGCTAACCTCTGGCTACCATCTGGACTTGTCCACAGGTGGGAGCTACACAGACAGACTACTTGCCTTGATAGACTAACAGGTACACAGCAACCCTGTATGTTCAGCAAGATAAACATCACACAATAATAAATAATGCTCAGTGCAATTCTGCACCTCTACCCAAAAGTACTACATACTTGTGTATTCAGGCAAAACCAAGGGTGTAGGCAGGCATACTCAGTACTGTAATATGTCCAATTGTCTTGAGCAGCCTGTGCTAATGTCAACACAAACAAACCACAAACTCTTCAGAAGTGAGTAACTTAATAATTACAGGATAGCAGTTCACAAACAGTGCATGTGCCAGAGGAATACATTGCAATAACTACATTTGTATGCCAGTGAATTGTCTAATTCAAAAAGAAAGTACATACTCCCATGTATCCTGTGTTAGCAGGTGGAGGTGAGTAAAAGTCTACACTGAGAAGTGTGTACTGGAAGCAGCAACATTCAGGTTTGAGTACAGCATGCATATCACTGGCTACAACCCTAGCTTCAGATATGAGACATATACCAACCTTCTGACTGACACAATGGCGTCCAGAGCAAGCATGGGCCCCACCTTGGAAAGCTGAAAGGGCTATGCCTACCTAACCTAGCATTTTATAGCAGTGGGCTGCAATCACAGTGAGTACTGCAATTAACACACAGCAGGCTGCATGCAATTACTAAATGGTGGGCACCAATTGGTGCAGAGGCTGTCGCATGCACATGTGCAGATACCTAGAAAAGCAGGCTGTACCTGCTGTTCACACATGCAATAATATCATTGCAAGAATAGAGAGATAGAAAGTGAGACTGAGAGAGAGATAGAGAGAGAGAGACACAGACAAAAGCGACAGAAACAGAAACAGACAGAGAAAACCCAAAAACAAAAAAAAAACAATAACAACAGACGGAGCAGAGAAATACAAAGGTAAGTTATGAAACACATATGCATTTGCCGGCATGAAGTAGATATTCTTGGATGTTTAGATGTATGTGTATATCTATATATATATATATATATATATATATATATATATATATATATATATATATATACATATATATATATATATATATATATATATATATATATAGATATATGTAGATATATATCTATATATCTATATCTATATACTAGGCTATCTGCCCTAGGGCATTTATAAGCCTAGCCAGAATGTGTTTGGCTTTCGCCACCCATTTTAAATTTATTTTGCTATGCCCTTTTTCGAGGTTAGTATACTGTGCCTCTGTCTAACAGTGACACAGAAGTGATACCCGGGGTAAAGCTACGATCTCCCATCCACTCATCAAGATGCCGCTTGAAGAGAGTCAATGAGGGACTCTGCCTAACCTGGACTGGGATTTTATTCCAGAGTGAAGGGAGCCTCTGGGTTATGAATCTGTCCCTCCAGCATGTCCTATTTATTTCAGTGCTGAGGTTCAAGTCTCGTGCGTAGCTCGATGGGATTTGGATTTTCTGAGGTGCAGCATTTCCATTAATTCCGGGTTGGACATGGCTTTATACGTCAGGCACAGATCGCCTCTGAGCAGGCGGTATGCCACTGAGTAGAGCTGGAGTTTCTTTAACCGGGCAGCATATGGCATCTGTTTGAGCCCTTTGATCCTCTTGGAGAGGTACTTTTGGGGTCTTTCCAGTTGCTGCAGGTGTCTGGTAAGGTACATCCCAAAAGGGCATTGTACTCAATTATGGGCCTGATGAGGGATGAGTAATGAGAGGCACGATGGCGTCCCCATGATATAGATGTGAATCCCTTCATGATTAGGTGGGCTATATAAAATGTTTTTCTAACCACTTTGGCCATGTGGTTGTCAAATGAGAGATTGCTATCAACTTGGGTCCCCAGGTCCCTAATTACTTCTTCTGTACTTAATGGATTACCACCTATGTGGTAATTTGTGGGCACTGTTTTTGCCAAAGGGATGACTATACACTTTTTGGCATTTAGCTTGAGGCCATGGCTCTGGCACCAGTTGTCTGTTTCTATGAGGCCCTTTTGGAGGATGCTTGTGTCGGCTGGAGAGTCAATTATGGCGCCCAGTTTGCAGTCATCTGCGAACGTGGTCAGCCACAGTCCTTCCGTGTTGGCCTGTACCTCCGAGAAATATATACTGAACAAGAGAGGTCCCAGGACTGATTCTTGTGGGACACCACTTGTAACTGGTTTGGAGTCTGACATGGCTCCAGCAATTCTAACCATGTGGGTTCCGTCCTTGAGCCAATTTGCAATCCATCTAGTGACATAGGGGTTTATATTTAAGCTGGTGAGCTTATCTATAATGCCCGAGTGGGGTATTGTATCGAAGGACTTTGCGAGGTCCAGGTAGGCTGTGTGGACTACCTTCCCCTCGTCAATGGCCTTGGTGACTGTTTCAAAGAAATCAACCAGGTTTAAGAGGCAGGATCTGCCCTTAACAAAGCTGAACTGGGTAGGATCCAGTGTTTGTAGATACCCAATATCTTTATTTATGAGGTCCATGATGATCCTTTCCATAGCTTTGCAGACCAAGCTAGTCAGGCTTATGGGGCGATAGTTTCCAAGATCTGTTGAGGCACTCCTTTTATGGAGAGGGACCACTGCTGCTGTATGCCACTCTTTGGGCACATATCCTGTAGTAAGGCTGAGATTGAACAGTAGTTTTATGTTTGGGTTTAGATCTTCTTGGAGTTCATGTAGGACGCAGCCCGGGACACCTTCTGGTCCCATTGATGCTGTGTTTTTTGCTTTGGAGAGGGCGGCTCTTACCTGAGCATCTGAGATGTCAGGGGGGCAGCACTCTGCTGGGATAGATATTTGCCCTTTGGTGGGAGGGGGAGAAGTTTGCATTGAACCTGTCAGCTAGGATGTTGGCAATGTCTGTGGGTTCGGTGTATTTTTTGTCATTTTGGACTAATTCTGAGCATATCTGGGAATTACCACCCAGGTTCCTAACATAACTAAAGAAAGCCTTGTGATTATCCTTAGTGTCCTGTGCAATTTTTCTCGAAGCTGGCCTTAGACAATTTTATGTGTGCCAAGTTTTTGCTAATACTGATCAGTGATGCCTTCCCTTTTTGGGATTTTGCTCTATCATTTAGTAGCTTCCTCCTTCTGTTGTATAGTTTGTTTATGGCTGGGTCCACCAGACAGGACGTCTGCCTTTGGAGGATTGGGTCTTGGTTTTATTTGGGATCGCATGATCCATGCATTCCTGAAGGTGTTCATAGAATGCGTTTATAAAGGATTCTGCGGTCTGGGCCGTATTTTCCACAGGCCTGGGGGCTTTGAAGGATTCCACCTCAGTTTTGAGGAGTGTGAAATTTGCTTTAGAGAAGTTTTTCACTGTGGTTTTCTGGGCAGGGGGAGGGATCAGGATGTGAATATCCAGTGAGATTAGTTTATGGTCTGATCTTACCAGTGAGGGATACACTTCTGGTCTGGAGCATTGAGTCCCCATGTTGGTGATGATCAGGTCCAGTATGTTTATATATACTGTATATATGTATACTATATATATATATATATATATATATATATATATATATATATATATATAAAGAGAGAGAGACACGGGGTCATATGTACCGCAACAGGTGCGTGGTGACCAAGGCATGGACTGAAGACCAGTGTCGATACTGCAGTGCCATCTCTCCTTTCCAAAACACTGTACCCATTAACTACCACATAGGTGGAAATCTACCTAACACTGAAGGTGTGATAAGGGAACATGGGACACAGGTGGACAGTAGCTCCCCCTTTGATAATCACAGTGCCACACTAGTCTTGTAAACTGTCTATGTGGTACGTGTTATCACAAAAGGTGTGTCATCTGGGGAAATATAGGTCAGTGTTCCCCTGTACCCATCACAATGCCCCATGTGGTATGTACATTACATGACAACTACAGCAAATGAAAAGGCCACAGACATACCTCACAAAGAGTAATACTGGCCTCAAACAGATGCCCTATGCAGACTGACTCACAAAACCACAGCTAGACTGTGTTGCATACCGCCCACACAGAGGTGACCTCTGCCGGACATACAGAGGTATGTCACACCCATAGCTGTTGGACAACCACCATGTCAACATATCACAATCCCTCCGGGCTACACGTTCTAGGGCCCTAAACCTTGTCAGCTCACTAAACAGCACATGCTGGAGGGATAGGTTCTTATCTCAGAGATATGACATGTGCCACTTGTGTTGCCAGCATGTGTTAGTGAGTGGACAGTACGTGTGTGATGTGTGCAATACAGATTAGCAGGTGTACTTCTGTGAACATGCTGTGGGTGCACTGTCTGCATGTACATGCATAGTGGACACATGGGACGTGTGACATACCCTGTATTATACAGTGTTAACATCTCATAGTATCTCTCGGTGGCCAGTATGCATTCTACTACAGATATGTTCTAACACGGGTACACATGTGTGTATGACATGGTTTGACACTATGCTGTGGGTGATACTGTTACTATCTGTCAATGTTTTGCATTCTGGTAGTATACACAACCTCAACAGCCTGACTATAACCTATCATTAGATGATGTCATGACAGCTGACACACAGATGTAGGGAACTCAGTAACACTTGGATCCTTCCGGTACTATACTATAACAGTAACCAGTGGTATTAACCGTCACCCATTCCTGGGACCACACCTGTTTGGCATATAGCCCTCTTAGGTACATGCAAACACACTAGGGATATGTTCATCCACATCTGGAAATGCATACATTGGCCTACAATGCATTCTCTGAATGGGACACATATCCTAGACAAGGGCATCATACAGACAGATACCTGTTGTCCAACACAGGCTGTATAGCTCTAAGCCAACTATAGCATAGTCATCCACATTTACTATACATAGTATCCCGACAGTACCACATAGGTGGTAGCCCCCAACATGTATGTCAGGTACCAATGTGTACATACAGCCAAGTGTTATGTCATCTGTCCTTTGGTATCCACATATCCAAAGGTATTGTGAAGTCCCTCGGTGTATCACATAAGAAATTAGGGGCCTGTATGCATATCCACAAGGCTGCTGTACACCTATAATGACTGCCCATTATTGCCAGACTTTGTTGTGTATGAACATGTCTGACATATACCCCAGGCATGTACCCTCACTCACACTAGTCTATAGAAACTGTCATGGGTGTGTGTGATACAGATGACCTTGGCCACAGATCACTACAGTGGCTGGCCTTGTCACATACATACATATGTGACCTACAATCTGAGAAGCAGCGGCACAATCTGTCAAAGGTAAAAAATGTATTCATGTAGTATGTAGGCTTCACACCTATGTACTAATTGAGGTCACATGTACATATATTTATTTGCCACACAGATACCTGATGTTACTGTTTTAATCCTGATATGTCATACAGTAGTAAAAGCAAAACCCACACTGCATTGACCAACAGTGTTACACACACTCAGCACTGCAGGATTCAAACCCCTACCTAACTATGTTATGACACTAGCGACATATGCATTAACATGATATGCTATATGCTTTATTGGGGTTCTTATTTCCATTGCTATATTTGTAGGATGCTCAACAGACTACAGGTGCAGGGTCTGTTTGTTCTGTAGTTCATTCATGACACATATAGGGAAACAATGTAATCCAATTGATGGCATGTTTTCGGCGTTGGGGGGAGCTGTTTACCCATTCTACATGTGATATCTCCTGGTATGATGATAGGGCCTTTTGTCAGTGGGAGGTGGGTATGTATATATGGGCCTGTCTGACAGGATGTTGGCATTGTCAGTCAGGTACAGTTGGCCCTGTCTCAGGACATATATGAGTGTACATTGCTATTTATGACATAGCTGACGGAGGTGTCATGTTTCTGTCTGGACTCCTTCGCAGATAATCTTTCCAAAACACCAGCAAACCTGAGCACTAAACCCCTGTTATACTCTTTTACACACTTAACACCCTACTGATCCTTTGTGATCAGTCAACAGAGTATGTCAACATAATATCCTGGCATGTCCAAAGGTCAGTTTTGTGTGTACTCTCCAGTCCAGCTGGTGAATATTGGAATTTTGACTCAATGTTATAACTACCTTATGTACACAGACAACCATCTCCTCCTCCCAACATACTCAGATATATGTGAGAGATGCAACTATATAGACAAACAGGAGGCTGAGCTCTCTCGACCCATGACTGGCACAGTCTATCAGGTGGTGAAGGTAACCACACACACCACAAATCCAGTCTCACATAGACCTATAGCGACAGCAAACAAAATACATTACCACACAAAAACATACTCAGAGGCTCTAAATAAACTCTGCCTAAGCAGCAGAGACCTCCAAAGCAGACACCCAAACAGCTGCTACCCCACAACAATACCCACATATCACATAGTTCACAAAGTCAGTGTGCCACACAGTCACTGCCCTTAGACACTGGATCCTACCCAGTTCAGCTTTGTTAAGGGCAGATCCTGCCTCTTAAACCTGATCGATTTCTTTGAAACAGTCACCAAGGCCATTGACAAGGGGAAGGTGGTCCACACAGCCTACCTGGACCCCGCAAAAACCTTCGATACAATACCCCACTCGGGCATCATAGATAAGCTATCCAGCTTAAATATAAACCTCTCTGTCATTAGATGGGTTGCAAACTGGCTCAAGGACAGAACCCACATGGTTAGAATTGCTGGAGCCATGTCAGACTCCAAACCAGTTACAAGTGGCATCCCACAAGGCTCAGTTTTGGGACCTCTCTTGTTCGGTATATATTTCTCGGAGGTACAGGCCAACACGGAAGGACTGTGGCTGACCAAGTTTGCAGATGACTGCAAACTGGGCGCCATAATCAACTCTCCAGCTGACACAAGCATCCTCCAAAAGGGTCTCATAGAAACAGACAACTGGTGCCAGAGCCATGGCCTCAAGCTAAATGCCAAAAAGTGTATAGTCATCCCCTTTGGCAAAACAAAGTGCCCACAAATTACCACATAGGTGGTAATCCATTAAGTACGGAAGAAGTAATTAGGGACCTGGGGACCCAAGTTGATAGAAATCTCTCATTTGACAACCACGTGGCCAAAGTGGTTAGAAAAACATTCTATATAGCCCACCTAATCATGAAGGGATTCACATCTAGATCAGGGGAGGTCATTGTGCCTCTTTACTCATCCCTCATCAGGCCCATAATTGAGTACAATGCCCCTTTTGGGATGTACCTTACCAGACACCTGCAGCAACTAGAAAGACCCCAAAAGTACCTCACTAAGAGTATCAAAGGGCTCAAACAGATGCCATATGCTGCCCAGTTAAAGAAACTCCAGCTCTACTCAGTTGCATACCGTCTTCCTAGAGGCGATCTGTGCCTGACGTATAAATCCATGTCCAACCCGGAATTAATGGACATGCTGCACCTCAGAAAATCCAAATCCCATTGAGCTATGCGCTCAAGGGACTTGAACCTCAGCACAGAAATAAATAGGACATGCTGGAGGGACAGATTCATAACCCAGAGGCTCCCTTCACTCTGGAATAAAATCCCAGTCCAGGTTAGGCAGAGTCCCTCACTGACTCTCTTCAAGAGGAATCTTGATGAGTGGATGGGAGATTGTAGGTTTACCCCGGGTATCACATCTGTGTCACTGTTAGACAGAGGCACAGTAAACTAAACCTCGAAAAAGGGCATACTAAAATTCATTTAAATGAGTGGCAAAAGTGAAACACACTCTGGCTAGGCTTACAAATGCCCTAGATCAGATAGCCTAGTATGAACCTATGAACCTATGAACACACCTAATACACTTGTAATAGGTGACAGTTATTGTCAGACACACTGAAGTCCCACTCACCAAGCTGAACAAGGAGAAGGTCACTTTGAGCTGTCTGTCAGGTGCCAGGATCTGCCACATAACACATGCAATCAGGTCACTCCAAAGCAAGTACAAATATGGCTCCATCATTGTCCATGCTGTTGTGAATAACCTCAGATGTTCCTCCCTGGACTACATGATAAGAGACATAGAGGAGTTCTCTGATCATGTAGCCTAGGCCAGTATGACCCTGACCTTGTGTAGCATCTTACCCTCACCAAGAATGATGTCACAGTATACAGACAAACTGATCACTTTTTACAGTTGGCTAACATATTGGTGTCATTCAAAGGGGATCCAGTGTCTGTCAGCCTGGGATGACATGCTCGACATGCCACATAGCTTCGCTATGGATGGCTTGCACCTGTCACTCCTGGACTTTTGAATACTGGCTAAGGCTCTTGCCACCCCCATAGTGCCTTTTTTAAGTGAGGCTCAAAAGACAAACCCACCTTCATAGACATTACAAGGTAAAAGAAACTAAGGGTACTGCTACTCAACACCAGATGTCTAACCCTCAAAATGCATGCACTCAGGACTCTGCTCAGTATGGAGAATGTCGATATCTGTGCAGTAACAGACACCTGGTACAGGCTCCCGAAAGCACACCAGCACTACCAAGTTATACTTCATACCATGCTTTTTGGCCACAAGACTCGGACCAGCCAACAAAAATAGGGGGAGTATCCATATACATCACAGATATACACACCTCCAGGTTAGTAGCACTGCATGAAGCATTGGAGACCATACATGTGCAACTAACAGTGGGCAAAACTGCCTTTCAGTTTGTAGCCTACTACAGACCACCCTCCCAAACTCAGAAACCCTACTCAGCTTTCATGGGAACACTGGAGAATATGAAGGTCTCTCCAAACACCATTATATTGGGTGACTTCAACTACCCAAACATCGACTGGGAATACTACTCAAGCCCCAACACCCTCACCCAACAGTTGCTAGAATTTATAAACTCAAATGCTATGGCACAACTGGTCACCACACTCACAAGAAGGGAAAACATTGGACCTGATCATCACCAACATGGGGACTCTATGTTCCACATAAGAGGTATACCCCTCATTGGTAAGGTCAGACCATACATTTATCTCACTGGACATCCATATCCCATCCCCACCCCCATCCTAGGTAATCTCGGTGAAGAACTTCTCAAAAGCAAATGTCACACTTCTCCAAACCAAGGTAGTATCCTTCAAAGACCCTGGGACAAAGGTAAATACGGCTCAGACCACTGAATCCTTTACAAACCCATTCTATGGACACCTACATGCATGGATCGTGCTATCCCAAATAACAACAAGACTCACTCCTCCAAAGACAGGAGACTTGTCTGGTGGACCCTGGCCATTAATTAGCTATACAACAAAAGGGGGAGGCTACTACATGATAGAGCACAATCACAAAAACGGAAGGCAATTCGGATCAGTACTAGCAAAAAGCTATGATTACTCATGAATTCATCTAAGGCCCGCTTCTAACGGAAAATTGCACCAGACACTAAGGACAATCACAAGGCCTTCTTTAGTTATGTCAGGAACCTGGGTGGAAACTCCCAGATATGATGTGAGTTACTGCATACTGAAAAAACATACACTGAACCCACAGACATTGCCAACATCCTGGCAAACAGATTCAGTGCAAATGTCTGCCCCCCATCCCCCCTAAAGAGCAAATGTCCATCCCAACAGAGTGTAGCCTCCCTGACATCACAGATGAACAGGTGAGTGCTGCCCTCTCCAAAGCAGACAACACAGCATCAATGGGACCAGACGGTGTCCTGGCCTGCATCTTACACGAGCTTCATGACAAACGTAACCCTCACATTTAGTCACTGTTCAATATCAGAGTTACTACAGGATATGCACCCAAGGAATGGTGTACAGCAACAGTGGTCCCGTTCCACAGAGGTGGTGCCACAATGGACCCCGGACAATATTGGCCTATAACACTAACTAGCCTGGTCTGCAAAGCTATGGAGCATATCATCATGGAACTCATACACATAGACATTAGGAACCTACAGACACTGGATCCTACACAATTCGGCTTTGTTGTGGGCAGATCTTGCCTCTTGAATCTGTTTGACTTTTTAAACAGTTACCAGGTCCATAGATGTAGGGAAGGTTGCACACACAGCCTACCTGGACCACGCAAAACCCTTCAACACAATACCCCACTCGGGCATTATACATAAGCTCACCAGCTTTGATATCAACACATATGTCACAAGATGGATTGCTAACTGGATGAGGGATAGCACCCACATGGTCAGTATTGCAGGTGTCATGTCTGACTATACACCAGTTACACATGGCATCCCACAAGGCTCAGTCCTGGGACCGCTCTTGTTCAGTATATATTTCTCTGACGTACAGGCTAACACAGGAGGAATATGGCTGACCATGTTTGCAGATGATTGAAAACTGGGTGCCATAATCAACTCTCCAGTTGGCACTAGCTTCCTCACAAAGAATTTCACAGAGATGGATGACTGGTGCCAGAGCCATGGCTTACAGCTAAATGCCATTAAATGCATAGTCATCCCCTTTGGGAATAACAACGTGCCCACAAATTACCACATAGGTGGTAATCCATTACGTATGGTAGGAGGTATTAGGGATTTGGGGACACAAGTAGTTAGTACTCTCACCTTTGACAATCACGCTGCCAAAGTGGTTAGACAGACCTTCTATATAGCCCACCTTATCCCATAATGTTTCACATCTATATCAAGTGAGGTCATTGTGCCCCTATACTCATCAAGCCCATGCTTGGATACAATGCCCCATTTGGGATGTACCTTACCAAACACCTGCAGCAACTGTAATGGCCACAAAAGTACCTCACCAAGTAGATCTAGGGGCTCACACAGATGCCCTGCGCAGTTTGGCTAAAGTAACTCCAGCTCTACTCAGTCACTTACCGCCTACTTGCATGTGATCTGTGCCTGTTGTTTAAAGCCATGTCCAACCCAGAATTAATGCACATGCTCCACCTCAGGATATTCAAATCCCTTAGAGCTACACACTCCAGGAACGTAATCCTCAGCACAGATATTAATAGGACATGCTGGAGGGACAGATTCTTATCCCAGAGGCTCCACTCACTCTGGAACGAGATCCCAGTCCTGCATAGGCAGAGCCCCCCATTGACCACTTACAGGAGACATCTTGACAAGTGGATGGGCGATCATATGTTTACCCCTGGGATATCTTCTGAGTCCCTGCTAGACAGAGGCACAATAGACTAAACGTAAATGGGCTATCTTGTGTGACCTACTATTCATAGGCACAGTCTACTAATCTAACAGGGTTGCAAAAGCCAAACACACTCTGGCTAGGCTTATACATGCCCTAGGGCAGATAGCCTAGTATCAACCTCTGAACCTATGATAATGTTCGGGATGCACATTGTTTATTGATGATACTGATTGCAGGTTTGTTATCTTCTCTGCTTTCCCACTTTCTATGAACAACCTAAGTATCTGCAGAACATATTTGATTATGACAGAGTTCCACTATATTATATATGTGTCTGTTGTCATATAACTGTGTGCACAAGGCGGATTGCTGAATAGTGAAAGGTTCCTGGGTTAACACATGCAACTGCCGGATATGTGTGGCCCACTGCTGTACTCAGACATGGCCTAAGTGTGTGAGCATGCCCAGTTTGGCCTTTCAGTGTTTTGTTGCCTGACATTTGTCTCATTTATTCAAGTGTGTGAGCATGCCCAGTGTGACCTTTCAGTATGTTGCTGTCTGAGGTCCACTACATTTGTTGATGTGTTTGAACATGACCAATATTAACATTTATACTATATGTGTGTTGAAAATCAGGTTCTATTCTTACTGCAGGGCTCACCTTTGTGTCATAACTCGACAGGGATTATGCTGTGCCAGCAAGGTTTCCATGAGATACTTTGCATAGACTTATCAACATTTCTTCATACAGGCTGACCACTGACATACTGTCATGGTTTAATGCTTCAGTACTATGAGTATAGTGCACAGTATCCTGGGTTTGAGGCCTGTCACTGCTTTATATTTTCATACTGAGCAGACCAGATTGCTTAAAGCCCAGTAGAGCAAATAGGAGCATGTTGGCTTTTGTTCAGCTATGCCCAACTTAGACCAAGCTTGTCCAACATTGCTCAACGTTAACCAACATTGCTGAACTTTGCCCAATATTGCTCAACATTGACCACAGTTGTGCTAGTTGGTGTGTGCAATTTTGTTTACATATACTAAATGGTGGTAAAAGCTGTTTAGCACTGCTTTATATTGCTTAACACATGGCAATCATGCCTCAGGTGGTGCTGCAGGGCTGCCTATGTCGGATGCACATACTACACTCCCTTTACATGTTTGAATACAGGTAGTGTCAAGTTAGGCATCCCTTTTACTATATGTGCGAGTCAGAGAGAGGTATCATTTCCAGGGTTCCTACTGAGCCAGTGTATGTGCTATGTATTGCCTCTTTGCCAAGGCCAAAGCATACTGGGCATGCCTCCTACTGCCTACTGGGGCAGGCTCAGGTTGTTCCTCCTCTGAGTCACGCTCTGCCTGTGATGGCCTTGGCAATGGTGGGGGTCTGTTTGGCCCAGGCCTATGCTGGTCCTGCTGCAGCTGTTTTTGCAGAATCATATTATGTAGCATAGCACATACCATGACAATTTGGGTACATGTAGTTGGTGAGTACTGCAAGGCTCCACCAGATGTGTCCAGGCACCGGAACCGTGACTTGAGCAGCCCAAACACACGCTCGATTACATTACGTGTTTGTGCATGTGCCTCATTATGGCATTCCTGTTCAGGCGTGTGTGGTTTCTGATGGGTGTCATCAGCCACGGCTTCAGTGCATAGCCAGCATCCCCCACTATGTGACCATGAGGGATGTCCCCATTGGCAAATGTCTGGTACAGCTGTGTCAGATGCCAGATATGGGAATCATGGTAGCTTCCAGGGCAGCCAGCACACACATTCAGTATTATGCCCTGGGTATCACACACAACCTGGCAGTTGATGGAGGGGAAGCCCTTGCGGTTAAAGTAGACCCTACCCTGCTTGCCAGCTGGTGCTTTGATGCATATGTGCATGCAGTCTATTGCACCCACTACCTCAGGGTATTCCGCTATTTGCTGGAAGAGACACATATTGCTGGCCAATATCTCATGGGAATTGGGGAAATATACATAATCACTGACATGTGCTGACATGGCATCCAGGAACTGGTGCAGTACCCTGGATGCTGATGCCTGTGATATCCCCATCATATCACCAGTTGGTCTCTGGAAGGTACCTGTTGCTAATATTCTTAGGCCAATGCATACCTTGGTTTCCACTGGGATGGGTTCCCCTCTGTTGGTTCTGTGTGTGAGATGTGGCCTACACAGCTCAACAATTTGCTGCATGAGGTCTCTGTCCACTCTATAGCGTTCCACTATCTCCAGCTCATGTAGCCCCTGATAGGTTACCCTGGACCTGTACATTCTTCTCTGTCTCCTCATTGTGGGTTGTCCAGCAGCATTTGCATTGTCACCACCCTCAGCATGTTGCATATGTCACCTTATAACAGCAATGCAGCCACTAACATTTCTTTGTCTCAGTAAAGCTTTTTCAGTTTTCACTTCTATTAGCTTACTGCAGTGTTGCAGTGTCTCTGAGAGAAACATAGTGGAATGTTGTTTGCAGAGTTTTAAGTACTGTGCTGGGTTGGGCTAGTGTACTGCCTGTGTAATTTCCTGATTCTGATTGTTTTCACCTGCTAGCTCTACTAGTACTCCCTGGTTAACTTTCTACTATTTGTTTTGCTTTCTTTTTCCTTTCTGTTTCCTCAGGGGGGCAGCGCCATGCACACAAGCGCAAACACGCTCACACCAGCTCACACGCGTGCACACATGCTTACACGGACTAAAACTTGCCTATTCTTGCTAAACGCGCTTACATAACTTTAAACAACCTTAGACATGCTTACTCTGGCTTAAACGCGTGCACATAGGCGTACACGCGCGCACACAGTCTTACTCGGAACTACAGGTGCGCACCCGCGCGCAAACACATTGCAAGCACTTCTACAAGAAACTTTAGTGTTATCCACAACATACACCTTCAATTTCTTGCCTTTAGCTAGGGTACCTGTTGACACACCTCTTCCAGTGATAAGTAACTGACAGCAAACATATGCCACTCTGCTCCAATGAGCTTCACTTCTTTCATACATACCCCCCTCATGATGTCACCTATCTTCTACTCTGATACTCCCCTTATCCTACTCCTACACTCCACTGACTGTGCTCATTTGCGATGTAAACCTGGGATTCACTATCCTTACCCTAATTTGCATAAAATTGGCTACTAATGCTTGGTTACATCTCTTAGACTGAGCTTCACCCATTAGCAACCTCTACTCGGAAGCCATGTTGTCTTCAGCCGGCCATTCCCTTGCATTGTAAATTAGGAATTACAATAAAATCCACATTTGTGGATTTTAATTATTGGTTTTCTGGTTTTTAGAGTGCAGTGCATTTGCGCGGTGCTGCGCTACGCTTAAACATCATCGATCGGGATAAAAAAATACTTTTATTTTTATTTTGCATCGGTGAACATTGCCAATGGCCATATATTTGGCCATTGGCATGCTTCCTCAACTGGATGCAACCTTTATTTAGTGCTGTCATGGCTCTGTTTTTCTATTTGCAGAATGTTACTCAGTTGTCAACTGAGTACATTTCTGCAAATAGCACTACCCTTACTCAGGCAAGTTTGGGTTTCCTGGATCGCAAATTTACCTTATTTGCATAGCTTTCACCTGCAATTGAGGTAATTTGCATATCCAAGCCCTGTCCGTGTAAGACTTGTTTAAGGAGCTCTGTTGCATGCCCCTACCGGCTGTTCCTGGATCACTCGGTGGACATGTTGGCTGCATGGAGTCTTACTCTACTCTTAGACTCCATGCAAGCCTTTGTGAATTTGGCCCACAGTAAAAAGCAAAGCAGAGAAGCATACAATATATAGGATCTGCAGCATACAAAGAGTAAATATACATAGTAATAAGCAATTCAGAGGAGGAGACAATATATAGGCATTGCAGTATACAGAGAGTAAATACGCATATTAAAAAGCAATGCAGAGGAGCAGACAATATGTAGGTGTTGCAATATACAGAGAGTAAATGTACATAGTAAAAAGCAATGCAGACATGCAGACAATATATAGGCACAGCAGTACACAGAGAGTAAATATACATAGTAAACAGCATTGCAAAGGAGCAGACAATATGTAGGCACTGAAGTACACAGAGAGTAAATATACATAGTAACAAAATGCAGTGGAGGAGACACTATGTAGGCACTGCAATATAGAGAGAGTAAATATATGTAGTAAAAAGCAATGCAGAGGGGCAATAATATGTAGGTGCTGCAGTACATAGAGTGTAAATATACATTGTAAAAAGCAATGCAGAGGAGCAACAATATGTAGGTGCTGCAGTACACAGAGAGTAACTATACATAGTAAAAAGCAAGCAGAGGGGCAGACAATATGTAGGCACTGCAGTATAACGAGAGTATAAAAACATAGTGAAAAGCAATGCAGAAGAACAGATAATATGTAGGCACTGCAGTAAAAAGACAGTAAATATGCATAGTAAAATGAAATGCAGAGGAGCAATAACATAGAGGTGTTGCAGTATACAGAGAGTAAATATACATAGAAAGAAATTCAGAGGAGCAGAAAATATGTAGGATCTGCAGCATACAGAGAGAAAATGCACATAGTAAAAATCAAGGCAGAGGAGCAACAATATGAAAGAGCTTCATTATCCAGAGAATAAATATACATAGTAATGAGCAATGCAGAGAAGCAGACAATATATAGGTGCTGCAGTAAACAGGGAGTAAATATACATAGAAAAAGCAATGCAGAGGAACAGGCAATTTGTAGATGTTTCAGAATACAGAGAGTAAATATACATAGTAAAAATCAATGCAAAGGAGTAGACAATATGTAGGTGCTGCAGTACACAGAGAGTAAATATACATAGTAAAATGCAATGCAATGCAGAGGAGTAATAACATACAGGTGTCAGTATACAGAGAGTAAATACACATATTAAAAAGAAATGCAGAGGAGCAGACAATATGTAGGCATTGCAGTATACATAGAGTAAATGTACATAGTAAAAAGCAATGCAGAGGGGCAGACAATATATATGTATTGCAGTATACAGAGAGTAAATGTACAGAGTAAAAAGCAATGCAGAGGAGCAGACAATATGTAGGCACTGCAGTACAGAGAGAGTAAATATACATAGGAAAAAGCAATGTGGATGAGCAACAATTTGTAGGAGCTGCAGTATCCAGAGAGTAAATATACATAACAAAGAGAAATGCAGAGGAGGAGAAAATATGTAGGCTCTGCAACATACAGACAGTAAATACACATAGTAAAAAGCAATGCATAAGAAGCAACAATATGTAGGAACTGCATTATCCAGAGAGTAAATATGCATAGTAAAAAGTAACCCAGAGGAGCAGACAATATGTAGGCGCTGCAGTACACAGAAAGTAAATATATGTAGTAAAAAGCAATGCATGGGATCAAAAACATAGATGTGTTGCAGTGTACATAGAGTAAATATGCACAATAAAAAGCAATGCAGAGGAGCAGACAATATGCAGGCACTGCAGTACACAGAGAGTAAATACACATATTAAAAAGCAATGCAGAGGAGAAGACAATATACATAGTAAAAAGCAATGCACAGGAGCAGAAAAAATGTAGGTGCTGCAGTATCCATAGAGTAAATATACGTAGTAAAATGCAATGCAGAGGAGTAATAAAATTGAGGTGTTGCAGTATACTGATTGTAAATATACATAGTAAAAAGCAATGTAGAGGAGCAGACAATATGTAGGTGCTCCAGTACTTAGAGATTAAATATATGTAGTAAAAAACAATGCAGAGGATCAATAACATAGAGGTGTTGCAGTATACAGAGAGTAAATATACATAGTAAAAAGCAGTGCAAAGGAGGAGACAATATGTAGGCTCTGCAGCATACAGAGAGTAAATATACATATTAAAAAACAATGCAAAGGAGGAGACAATATGTAGGCTCTGCAGCATACAGAGAGTAAATATACACAGTAAAAATCAATGCAGAAGGGAAATAATACGTAGGCAATGCTGTACACAGAGTAAATATACATAGTAAAAAGCAATGCAGAGAGGCAGGCAATATGTAGGCACTGCAGTACAAACAGAGTAAATATACATTGTAAAAAATGCAGAAGAGCAGAAAATATGTAGCCACTTCAATATACACAGAATAAATATACGCAGTGAAAAACATTGCAGAGGGGCAACAATATGTAGGTGTTGCAGTTCACAGAGAGTAAATATACAACATATTGAGCGATGCAGAGGAGCAGACAATATATACACACTGCAGTAAACAGGGAGTAAATATACATAGAAAAAGCAATGCAGAGGAGCAACAATATGTAGATGTTGCAGAATACAGAGAGAAAATATACATAGTAAAAAGCAATGCAGAGGATCAGACAATATGTAGGTACTGCAGTATACAGAAAGTAAATATACATAGTAAAAAGCAATGCAGAGGCGCAACAGTATGTAGGATCTACGTTCTACAGAGAGTAAATATATGTAGTAAAAAGAAACACAGAGGACCAGACAATATCTAGGTGCTGCAGTACCCAGAGAGTAAATATTCATATAAAAAGAAATGCAGAGGAGCAGACAATATGTAGATGCTGCAGTATACAGAGAATAAATCTGCATAGTAAAAAGCAATGCAGAGGAGCAGACAATATGTAAGCATTAAAGTACACAGAGAGTAAATATACGTACAAAAAGCAATGCAAAGGAGCAATAACATAGAGGTACTGCAGTATACAGAGAGTAAATATACATAGTAATAAGCAAAGCAGAGGGGCAGACAATATGTAGTCTGCAGTATACAGAGAGTAAACATATATAGTAAAAAGCAATGCAGAAGAGCAGACAATATGTAGGTGTTGCAGTATACAGAGAGTAAATATACATAGTAAAAAGCAATGCAGAGGAGGAGACAATATATAGGCACTCCAATATACAAAGAGCAAATATGCATATTAAAAAGCAATGCAGAGGAGCAGACAATATGTAGGTGTGGCAGTATATAGAGAGTACATCCATATAGTATAAAGCAGTGCAGAGAAGTAGACAATATGTAGGCACTTCAGCACACAGAGAGTAAATATACATAGTAAAAAGCAATGCAAGGGAGTAATAGCATAAAGGTGATGCAGTATACAGAGAGTAAATATACATAGTAAAAAGCAATGCAGAGGAGCAGACAATATGTAAGAGCTGCAGTACACAGAGATTAGCAATGCACAGGATCAAACAACATGTAGGCACTGCAGTATTGAGTGAGTATACATAGTAAAAAGCAATGCAGAGGAGCAACAACATGTAGGCACTGCAGTACACAGAGAGTAAATACATTAAGTAAAAAGCAATGCAGAGGAGCAGACAATATGTAGGCATTGTAGTACACAGAGAGTAAATATACATAATATAAAGCAATGCACAGAAGCAGACAATAGGTAGGCACTGGAGTATACAGAAAGTTAATACATGTAGTAAAAAGCAAAGCAGAGGAGCAGACAATATGTTGGTGCTGCAGTACTCAGAGAGTAAATACACATAGTAAAAAGCAATCCAGAGGATTAGACAATATGTAGGCACTGCAGTATAGAGAAAGTAAATATACACAGTAAAAATCAATGCAGAAGAGCAGGCAATTTGATCGCACTGCAGTATACAGAAAGTAAATAGAGATAGTAAAAAGCAATGCAGAAGAGCAGACAATATGTTGGTGCTGCAGTACTCAGAGAGTAAATACACATAGTAAAAAGCAATCCAGAGGATTAGACAATATGTAGGCATCGCAGTATAGAGAAAGTAAATATACACAGTAAAAATCAATGCAGAAGAGCAGGCAATTTGATTGCACTGCAGTATACAGAAAGTAAATAGAGACAGTAAAAAGCAATGCAGAAAAGCAGACAGTATGTAGGCGCTGCAGTACTCAGACAGTAAATATACATATTAAAGTGCAATGCAGAACAGACATTATGTAGGCTGTGGAGTATAGAGAGACTAAATATGCATAGAAAAAGCAATGCAGAGAGGCATATAATATGTAGGTGCTGTAGTACACAGAGAGAAAATGTACATAGTAAAGAGCAGTGCAGAGGAACAGACAATATTTCAGTTTTCCAGTATGCAGAGAGTAAATACACATAGTAAAAAGCAATGTAGAGAAGCAATGCAAAGGAGGAGACAATCTATAGGCACTGCAGTATACAGAGAGTAAATGTACATAGTAAAAATCAATGCAAAGAGCAGAATATATGTAGGCACTGTAGTACACTGCGAGCAAATATAAATAGTAAAAAGCAATGCAGAGGAGCAGGCAATATGTAGGTGCTGCAGTATACAGAGAGTAAATATACATAGTAAAAAGCAATGCAGAGGAGCAGAAAATATGTAGGCGCTGCAGTACACAGAGATGAAATATACATAGTAAAAAGAAATGCACAGGATCAAACTATATGTAGGCGCTGCACTATAGAGATAGTAAATATACATGGTAAAAAGCAATGCAGAGGAGCAACAATATGTAGGCACTGCAGTACACAAAGAGTAAATATATGTAGAAAAATCAGTGCAGAGGAGCAGACAACATGTAGGCATTGTAGTACACAGATAGTAAATATACTTAGCAAAAAGCAATGCAGATGAGCATACACTATGTAGGTACTGCAGTACACAGAGAGTAAATATACAGAGTAGAAAGCAATGCACAGAAGCAGACAATATGTAGGCTCTGGAGTATACAGAGAGTAAATATACATAGTAAAAAGTAAAGCAGAAGAGCAGGCAATTTGTAAGCACTGCAGTACACAGAGAGTAAATATAGATAGTAAAAAGCAATGCAAAGGAGGAGGCAATATGTAGGCATTGTAGTACATAGAGAGTAAATATACTTAGTAAAAAGCAATGCAGATGGGCAGACAATATGTAGGCACTGTGGTACACAGAGAGTAAATATACATAGTAGAAGGCAATGCACAGTAGTAGATAATATGTAGGCATTGGAGTACACAGAAAGTAAATATACACAGTAAAAAGCAAAGCAGAGATGCAGGCAGTTTGTAGGTGCTGCAGTATACAGAGAGTAAATATACATAGTAAAAAGCAATGCAGAGGAGCAGACAATATGTAGGCGTTGCAGTACACAGAGATGAAATATACATAGTAAAAAGAAATGCACAGGATCAAACTATATGTAGGCGCTGCACTATAGAGATAGTAAATATACATGGTAAAAAGCAATGCAGAGGAGCAACAATATGTAGGCACTGCAGTACACAAAGAGTAAATATATGTAGTATAAAGCAATGCAGGGGAGCAGACAATATGTAGGCACTGCAGTACACAGAGTATAAATATACATAGTAGAAAGCAATGCACAGAAACAGACAATATGTAGGCACTGGAGTATACAGAAAGTAAATATACACAGTAAAAAACAAAGCAGAGTAGCAGGCAATTTGTAGGCACTGCAGTACAAAGAGAGTAAATATACATAGTAAACAGTAATGCAGAAGAGCAGACAATATGTAAGTGCTGCAGTATACAGAGAGTAAATACACACAGTAAAAAGAAATGCAGAGGAGCAAGATTATGTAGGCACTGCAGTACACAGAGTAAATATGTATATCAAAAAGCAATGCAGAAGAGCAAACAATATGTAGGTGCTGCAGTGCTGAGAGAGTAAATATACATATAAAAATGCAATTCAGAACAGACATGTAGGCAGTATACAGAGACTAAATATACATAGTAAAATGCAATGCAGAGAGGCATATAATATGTAGGTGCTGCAGTACACAGAGTGCAAATATACATAATAAAAAGCAGTGCAGAGGAACAGATAATATGTCGATGCTCCAGTATACAGAGAGCAAACACACATAGTAAAAAGCAACGCAGAAGGGCAGACAATACATAGGTCCTGCAGTATACAGTGAGTAAATATACGTAGTAAATATCAATGCAGATGTGCAGACAATATGTAGGCACTGCAGTACACAGACAGTAAATATACATAATAAAAAGCAATGTAGAGCAGCAGACAATATGTAGGCACTGCAGTACACAGGGAGGCCTGCTGAATCTAGCTTTGTTTGCATAATTGAGCACTAATCCATGCCTTCCTAAAAGTATTCAATTGTAATTATTACTGCTTGGTAGCAACCTGATTAATGTGTAGCTATCATTCTAACCCTTTTGGTTTAAGCACTTGGGCTTCAGACCAGTTGTTTTACATTAAGAAGGTATGTGGTCTGCACTGTTGTGGCAGGACAAGTAGCTTACATCCTTCTAAGTTGGGAACTGCTGATTTAGGGCTCAGTGTCTGCTATTCTTAAAGTGTATTAGCTCTGGTTTAAGCACTTGGGCTTCAGGCCAGTTATTTTACATTAAGAAGGTTTGTGGTCTGCACTCTTGTGGGAGGAGAGGCTGGACTTTGCCCTTCTGAGCTGGGAATTTATGGTTAAAGGCTTATAGTGCCTGCATATTTGAACTGTTTCTTACTGAAATTGGTGTGCCTTGTTTGCTGTAGCATAGACTAGATCCAGGCCTGCTGAATCTAGCTTTGTTTGTATAACTTGAGCACTAATCCAGGCCTTCTTTTTTGGAGAAGGTTCCCCTGCACCCTAGTGGCAGGAGTGTGCAGTTAGAACTTGTCTGATTGAAGACTACAGGAACAGGGCTCAGTTTTGAGATTTTTTTACTGGTTAATTGAGTAATTTGTTTAAAAGCCTTTTCTGATTGCTTGTAGTCATCTATAGCTGTTTTAAGTGCATTTTTTACTGTTTTTGCCTTATCTTTTCAAAAAACTTTTTTCCTTATTTCCCAGCTTTATAAGCAAGTATATTCCAGTTTTCAGGCTAGTGCTGAATTTAGGGCTGTGTTACAATTTTCTGAGTTGCCCATACCTTACTTGGATAGAGAGAGTTTTCTCTGTTCATCTGTGAGAGAAGGAGCTTTGAGCAGCCATCTGTCCCTGGAGGAGTGGTTCCAGCCCAGAAGTTAGTAGTTTATATGCCATTTTGAGCTAATTTCTATCTCTTTCATTTCCCTGCTGTAAAAACCACATTTGCACAGTTTTGAACGTCCGCTAGGGCTAAATTTATCCCGGCTCCACCAAGTCTCCTCTTCAGTTTTTCCCTTGAAAGTAGTTTAACTCTCAACCTAAGTAATGAAAAAGCATCCTAAATTCCAGCACTTGCTCAGACCTAATAGCAAGCACTAATATACCCCGACACTTGATTGCCCAGCAGGGCAAGGCTCATTATTCACCCCTCACCAACCAAGCGACTAAGCAGCTCACCCTACTATTCAGGCATGACCAAAGGGCAATTTGAGGTATACTCTCCAGTCCAACTGGTGAACCTGGGTATCCTGAGGCAATGTTACAACTGCCTCATGTACACAGACAGCCCTCTCCTCCTACCACAAAACATTAACATATACGAGAGATGCAATTATATAGCTAAATTGGAGGCTAAGCTCTCTCCTCCCAAGACTGGAACAGGCAGGCATGAGGAGAAGGTTAAAACTTGCACCACACCTCCAGCCTCACATAGACATACTAAACCAGCACTGGCAAAAAATACACATAAATACACAAAATCATACTCGGAGGTTCTAAATGAAAACCTGCAAAAGCATTACAGACCTCCAAAGCAGACACCCAAAAAATCTGTACCTCCTGTCATAAACCAGACAACACATAAAACACAAAATAAGTGTGTCGCACAATCACAGCCCTTAAGGCGAAATAACATACCTAACACACTAGTAATAGGCGCCTCTATAGTCAGACACACTGACATCCCACTCATTGGCTGGACAAGGAGAAGGTTACTGTTAGCTGCCTGTGTGGAGCCAGAATCCACCACATAACACAAGCACTCAGGTCACTCCAGAACAAGTACAAATATGACTCTGTCATTGTTCATGTTGGTGTGAATGACCTGAGATGTACCTCCCTGGACTACTTGAAAAGAGACATGGAAGAGCTCTCTGATCATGTAGCCCAGGCGGGTATGACCCTGACCCTGAGTAGCATCCTGTCCTCACCAAGAATGATACCGCAGTATAAAAAAAATGATCAGTTTCAACAATTGGCTAAGCTTCTAGAGTCATTCAAAGGGGATTCAGTGTCTGTCACTCTGGGACAACATGCTCGACAGGCCTCGTTGCTTCACAAGAGAAGGCTTGCACCTGTCACACCTAGGCTTTCGAATACTGGCCAAGGCTCTTGCTGCCCCCATAGTGCCTTTTTTAGGCAAGGCTCAAAAGTCAAACCCACCTCTGTAAACAGCACAAATAAAAAAATGAGGGTTATGCTACTCAACGCCAGGAGTTTAAATCTCAAAATGCACGCGCTCAAAGCACTACTCAGTATGGAGAATGTCGACCTCTGTGCAGTAACTGAAACTTGGTTCAAGGCTCCACAGAGCACCCCAGCACTACCGGGCTACAACTCATACCACACATTTTGGCCACAGAACATGGACCGAAACACAAAAGGAGGGGGTGTATCCATATTCATCAAGGATACCTACACCTCCAGGTTAGTGGAGCAGCAGGATACCTCCAAGATCATCCATGTGCAACTAACATCAGGCAAATCTGCAATGCAAATTGTGGCCTGCTACAGATCACCCTCCATGACCCAGGACCACCAATTCACCTTTCTGGAGACACTGGAAAACATGAAGGTCCTACTGAACACCCTGATATTGGGCGATTTCAATTACCCTACCGTTAACTGGGAAAACTACTCAAGTACAAACTCCCAGGTCCAGCGCTTCCTGGAATTTATCAACTGAAATGCCCTGGCTCAGCTGGTAAACTCCCCTACCAGAGGTGAAAACATATTGGACCTGGTCATCACCAACATGGGCGACAGGTGTTCCACACCAGAGGTCAACCCGTCACTGGTTAGATCAGACCATAAACTAATCACTCTAGATGTCCACACCACACCACCACCTCCAACCAAGGAAACCACAGTGAAAAAATTCTATAGCAAACTTCACATTACTTAAGACAGAGGTGGTAAGTTTCACAGCCCCCGCGCTAAAGGATAACAGTGTCCAAGATGCAGGAACCTTTACAAATTATTTTATTTATTTTACATTTGTTGACCGGGCTAGTCTAGCTGGATATATGTCCATTTTCAGTAGAGGCCCGGGGAGAAAAGCTCCATGTGCAAAACAATATGAATAATACAATAGACAACATATTATAGACCAAAAATCAAATCAAAACAATATATAATAAAAAACATTTAAGTATGGTCATAAAAAAGTCTACAGAATAATAGAAAAAAAATACATTTAAAATACGGTCATGAAAAAGTCTACAGAAGAATATATGCAATGTATACGATGGTAAAGCAGTTAAACAAAGATGATAATAAAGAAGTAATTATGAAGAATTCAGTCAAAGAATTCATAGTAAGCAGCTTTAGAAGGGAAGGGTAGCTGATGCAGGTGGTTGTAGGGAGAAGAAACAGCAGTCAGTCAGGGATAATACAGGAACATAACCAGTGTTTCTTGAGATGAAGCTTGAGGTTCTTTTTGAAAAGTTCATGAGAGCAGAGAGTAGTAAGTTCAGTGGGTAGAATATTCCATAGCTTACCAACGGTGTTACAGAAGAGGGAGTCACCTGCTACATTGTTAGCTCTGCTGGTGTTAAAGAGTAGTTTATTAGCAGAGCGTAAGTTTTTAGGATTATGGTAGAGGGTGAGTAGGCTTGAGAGTATAGGAGTATTAGAGGGTTGATACATTCTTTTATGGGCAACAGTAAGCTGTGAAAAATGAAGATGCTGCAAAAAATTCTAACCAATCAAGTTGTGTAAGATTTAGACAGTGGTGAGTTCAGAAAGGAGAGGCAGCAGCAAATCTGGCAATATTATTATAGGATACAGTCAGCTTGTGTATGTTGGTTTTAGAAAGGTTTGTATAGATGGGTGAGGCATAGAGTAGAGTAGAAATGTGATGAGTTCTGGCTATAGCAGTCCTGGCTGTTGGAGTAAGAAAGGGTTTGATTCTATAGAGGGATCCAAGTTTCTTGTTGACTGTTTTTATTGTACTATTAATATGTGTGTCAAAGTTGAGGTTATTGTCAATAGTTATTCCTAGGAGCTTGGTAGTTTGGTCTGGAGGGATAACAGTGCCATTGTTAGATGTAAGTGTAAATTCTATGGGGGTGGACTTACGTGTTGGGGAGAAGAGTAGCAGTTTTGTTTTCTTAGGATTTAGGAGGAGACAGCAGTTTGTAAACCATTGTTCCACAGTGTTAAATGCGTTCTGAGTTATGGTTTGCAGTTCAATTTGAGAGGTAGCTGAGCAGATAATAGTGGAGACATCTGCGTACTGAATGCAGGTAGAATGAGGAATAGCTGAGTGAAGATCATTAATATAGATGGAAAATAGGAGCGGCCCTAATATGGAGCCCTTAGGGACACCAAGGGAGATAGGGAGGAGATTAGAAAGATTATTGTGCCAGAGAACTGCTTGTTTTCTGTTATTAAGGTAAGATTTGAACCAGTTGATGGTTAATGGGTCAAGGGACAGAGATTGCATGATATGCAAGAGCAGCTGGTGATGAACCATGTCAAAGGCTTTGGATAAATCAATGAATACTGCAGAGGAATGAAAGCCATTGTTACGATTATTGTTAATACAGTCTGTAAAAGATAGCAGGGCAGTGGTGGTACTATGGTAAGGTCTGAAGCCATGTTGACAGTTAGCCAGTAGCTTATTTTGAAGAAGGTGGTTTAGAAGTTGTTTCTGAATACATTTTTCCATAATTTTTGCCAGGGGAGATAGCAAGGCTATGGGACAAAAATTAGAGAAATCATTTGAGTTCCCACCTTTGTGTAGAGGAATAATATAAAAAACTTTCCAGATGGTCGGGACATGTCCTTCACTAATGATTCTGTTGATAAGAATGGATATAGGTTAGGCTATAGATTTGGCTCCTATTTGAAGGTATTCTGCTGGGAGTTGGTCAGCTGAGGGGGTGGAAGGTTTAAGTTTTATTAGAAGAGAGCAAATAGTAGAAGTAGACACTGGTTGCAATAGAAAGGAAGGAGGAGGATTTAAAGAAGAGTTAGGCAGGCTTGCAGTGTCTGGTGTAAGTTGGCTAGCAAGAGATTGGATGGCATTGGTAAAGAAGGAGTTAAAGGAGTTGGCAGTGTGAATGGGATTATCTGGGTTGGAGCCTAGAGGGTTGGGGGTGACTGATTGTCCTGGATGAAGAAGTTTGTTAATACTGTTCCAGAACATTTGAGGTTTATTAAGATGGGTTTGCTGTATTTGGAGGTAAAAGTTCTTTTTATCTAGCACTATGGCTTTTTTGTATAATTTCTTAGTTGTCTGAAAATTAAGTGATCTAATGGATTTTTGGTAGAACGCCATTTCACCCAGGCTTTGTTTCTCAGATGGATTTTATGCCTTGAAGTGTTTGAGAGCCAAGGTGCAGGTTTAGCTTTACATCTAATAGTACGTAGTGGGGCATGGTGGTTCAGGATGGATATGAATGTGGAATTAAAATATGCAACAGCTTCATCAAGTGGAAGATGTTTTAGTGGTGACCAATTACATTGTTTAAGTTCCAGAAGGAATAGACCGTGGTTAAATTGTTTTTTGGAGCGAACAGTTCTGGCAATGTTGGGATGAGTAAGGTTGGTTTTAGATCTAATAAAATAGGTTAGGGAGTGGTCACTTAGATCATCAGGGAGGGTCCCTACTTTGTAAGTATGTAGGGGATTATTAGTAAGTATCCAGTCCAGGATAGTTTCTTTGTTGTTTGGTTTGTGAGTTCTGGTAGAGGAATTAATAGTTTGAGTAAAGCCATGTAGGTTAATATGGGTAGAAGGGTGTGAACTATTACAATGCACTCTATAAGCACCTACAAGTATGCATGGATTGTGCCATTCCTAGCAAAACCAAGACTCATTCCACTAAGGGAAGGAAATCAGTCTGGTGGACCCCTGCCATAAACAGGCTATGCAATAGAAGGAGGAAACTAGTTCAGAAAAAAAGCAAATCCCAAGTAGGAAAGACATCCCTGATCAGTATAAGTAAGAAACTAAGGTCCCTCATAAAATCCTCAAAGCTAACTTTGAAAGAAAAATAGCCAAGGATTCAAAAGATAACCACAAAGCCTTCTTTAGCTATGTCAAAAATCTAAGTGGCAACTCACAGATATGCTCTGAGCTAGTGCAAAATAGCACAAAATATACTGAACCTACTGATATTGCCAACAACCTGGCAGATAGATTCAGTGCAAATTTCACCCCCCTTTCACCCCCAAAAGGACCCACAACAATACCAGAAAAGTGTAGTGTCCCGGAAATCACAGACGTACAGGTGAAAACACCCCTTTCAGAAGCCAAAAGCACAGCGTCAATGGGGCCAGATGGTGTCCCAGGCTGCATATTGCACGAACTACAGAACTACATAACGAACTAACCACCCACCTAAACACACTGTTCAACCTCAGCCTCTCCACAGGCTATGTGCCCATAGAATGGCACACAGCAAAGGTTATTCTGCTCCACAAAGGAGGGGGCCACAACTGACCCTGGTAACTATCGCCTCATAAGCCTGACTAGACGGTCTGCAAGGCTATGGAGTGCATCTTCATGGAACTCATTAACAAAGACACTGGGAACCTCCAAACACTTGACCCGACCCAGTTTGGCTTTGTTAAGGGCAGATCATGCCTACTAAACCTGGTTGACTTCTTTGAGACAGTCACCAAGGCTGTAGATGAGGGGAAGATAGTTCACACAGCCTACCTTGACCTTGCCAAGGCTTTTGACACCATTCCCCACTCGGGAATTATAGAAAACCTCACCAGCCAGAACATAAACCCCTACGTCACAAGATGGGTTGTCAACTGGCTTACAGACAGAACTCACACGGTAAGAAAAGCAGGTTCCAGGTCTGACTCTATACCAGTCATAAGTGGTGTCTTATAAGGCTCAGTCCTTAGGCCCTTACTGTTCGGCATATACTTCTCAGAAGTACAGGCAAACACACGAGGACTATGGCTAACCAAGTTTGCTGATGACTGCAAACTGGGAGCCATAATTGACTCTCCGGCTGACATGAACATTCTCCAAAAGGGCCTTACTGAGATGGATACCTGGTGTCAAAGTCATGGTTTCAAGCTAAATGCCAAAAAATGCATAGTCATCCCATTTGGGAAAAACAAAACACCCATGAATTACCACATAGGTGGCAGACCCCTTAATACAGAAGAGGTAATAAGAGATCTGGGGACCCAGGTAGATAGTAATCTCTCCTTTGACAATCATATTTCCAAAGTAGTTAGGAAATCCTTCTATGTAGCCCATCTAATTGCTAAAGGGTTCACATCTAGAAATAAAGAGGTTATAGTGCCCTTCTACTCGTCACTCATCAGACCCATCATAGAGTACAGTGCCCCATTTGGGATGTACCTCACAACACACTTCCAACAGCTGGAAAGACCACAAAAGTACCACACCAAGAGGATTACTGGTCTCAAACATATGTCCTATGCAGCCCAACTGGAAAAACTCCAGCTGTACTCGGCATATCGCTTACTCAGAGGTGATCTCTGCCTGACTTACAAAGCCATGTCCAACTCAGAATTGATGGACATGCTCCACCTAAAGAAATCCAAGTCACTGCGAGCCACTCGGTCTAGTGAGCTAAACCTGGCCACAACAATAAATGGAACATGCTGGAGGGATAGATTCCTGTCACAGAGACTCCCAATGCTTTGGAACAAAATTCCTAACTACATTAGGCAGAGCCCCTCACTAACACTCTTCAACAGAAACATTGACGAGTGGATGGGTAACAGAAACTACACCCTTGGGATCACTTCATTGGCTCTTCTTGAAAGAGGCTGACACACTCTGCCTAGGCTTATAAATGCCCTCGAGCAGATAGCCTAGTACCTACCCATGAACCTATAAATATACGTAGTAAAAAGCAATGCAGAGGAGCAGACAATATGTATGTGCTCCAGTATGTAAAGAGTAAAAACACATAGTAAAAAGCAATGTAGAGAAGCATACAATATGTAGGCACTGTAGTATACAGACCATAAATGTACATAGTAAAAAGCAATGCAGAGGAACAAACATTATCTAGGCCCTACAGTATACAGAGAGTAAATACATATAGTAAAAGTAATGCAGAGGAGCAGAGAGTATGTAGGTGGTGCAGTACACAGAGAGTAAATATATATAGTAAAAAGAAATGCAGAGGTGCAGACAATATGTAAGAGCTGCATTATGCAGAGAGTATATATACATAGTTAAAAGTAATCCAGAGGAGCAGACAATATGTAGGCTCTGCAGTACACAGAGAGTAAATATACATAGTAATGAGCAATGCAGAGGAGCAGATAATATATAGGTGCTGCAGTAAATGGAGAGTAAATATACATAATAAAAAGCAATGCAGAGGAACAGACAATATATAGGCACTGCAGTATACAGACAGTAAATATACATATTAAAAGGCAATGCAGATAAGCAGACAATATGTAGGTGTTGCAGTATATAAAGAGTATACAGAGAGTAAATATACATAGTAAAAAGCAATGCAGAGGAGCAGAAAATATGTAGGCGCTGCAGTACACAGAGAATAAATATACATAGTAAAAAGCGGGTCTATATTATATCCTCGAATGCTTAAAAAAGCGAACGCTGATTGATCGAACTTATTTTTGCGAAACTGCAAAATATCGAAGCAGCAGAAACTCAAATTTTTTTCCTAGGGAAAGAATTCGGTTGTCCGTTTCTGTTGCTTCGGTATTTTCAGTGTTATGGTGGAAAGTTACCGGTCGGATTCAGGTAAGTGTGTGATTGTGTGGATGTGAGTGTTAGGGTGATTTAGGTGAGTTAGGGTTAGGGCTCGGGTTAGGTGTGTGTGCGATTGAGTGGACATGAGGGTTAGGGCAGATTTAAGTGAGTTAGGGTTAGGGAGCGGGTGAGGTGAGTGTGCGATAGCAACGGACCTTAGGGTTAGGGTTTGGGTTAAGGTAAGTGGGTAGTTAGTGGTGTATGCATAGTTTAGTGTAGGGTTATCAGATTTTAAGTGTATGTGTGTGGATTTCTGCTTGTTTGGTGTGCTTGTGTTGTGTGTATGTGTTTTGGATAAGCGATTTTTTTCCCTGGGAAAAAAATAACTGATCTGACAGTTCAAGATTGTAAGCTTTCACTTAAATTAGGTCGATCAATCAGCGTTCACTTTTTTAAGTGTTCGATGATATAATATAGACTGTAAAAAGCAATCCAGAGTAGCAATAACATAGAGGTATTGCAGTACACAGGGAGTAAATATTCATAGTAAATAGCAATGCACAGGAGCAAACAATATGTAGGCACTGCAGTATAGACAGAGTAAATATACATAGTAAAAAGCAATGAACAGGAGCAACAATATGTAGGCACTGCAGTAGACAGAGAGGAAATATATGTAGTTAAAAGTAATGCAGAGGAGCAGACAATATATCAGCATTGTATTAGACAATATACTTAGTAAAAAGCAATGCAGAAGAGCAGACAAAATGTAGGCACTGGAGTATACAGAGAGTAAATATACATAGTAAAAGGTAAAGCAGAGGAGCAGGCAATATGTAGGTGCTGCTGTATACAGAGAGTAAATATACATAATAAAAAGCAATGCAGAGGAGCAGACAATATGTAGGTGTTACAGTATACAGAGAGTAAATATACATAGTAAAAATCAATGCAGAGAATCATGCAATTTGTAGGCACTGCAGTATATAGAGTGTAAATTCACATAGTAAGAAGCAATGCAGAAGAGCAGACAATATATAGGTGCTGCAGTATACAGAGAGTAAATACACATAGTAAAAAGCAATGCAGAGGAGCAAGAATATGCTGGAAGGATAAGTTCCTCAACCAGAGACTCCCCAGACTCTCGAATACACTGCACATACATGTCAAGCAGAGCACCTCTTTGGCCCTCTTCAAAACAATTGGATGGGAGAAACAAAATTCACCCCGAGAATCACCTCAATAACCCTGCTAGATAGGGGTCCAGGGAAGTAAATAGTGTGGGAAGAAATAGCCAGGGAATTGTTATGGCTAGGCTTGTATAGGCCCTAGGGCTGATAGCCTAGTACCAACCTATGAACCTATATGTAGGCACTGTAGTACACAGAGTAAATATGCATAGTGAAAAGCAATGCAGAAGAGCAGACAATATGCAGGTGAAGCAATACACAGAGAGTAAATATTCATATTAAAAAGCAATGCAGAGGAACAGACAATATGTAGGTGCTGCAGTACACAAAGAGAAAATACACATAGTAAAAAGCAATGCAAAGGAGAGGACAATATGCAGGTGCTTCAGTATCCAGAAAGTAAATATACATAGTAAAAATCAGTGCAGATGTGCAGACAATGTGTAGGCACTGCAGTATTCAGAGACCAAATATACATAATAAAAAGCAATGCAGAGCAGCAGACAATATGTAGGCACTGCAGTACACAGAAAGTAAATACACATACCCCGGGATTCATGAAGCTCGGCGCAAGGCCGGTGTAAGGCTTGCACCAGCAGTGCAGTGTATAATCGGCGTAGCAGCGCCATTTGCATAGTAATGAGTGTGTGCCGCAACCACAGACACGTGCAGAGGGCAGGTGAGCGAGCCCAAGTAGGATGCGTCCGTAGGCGTGGCCAAGCCGGCAGGCGATGAGCAACCTAAAGTGCTGACTTCCACAGGCCGCCTGCAATAGTAACCGCACCAGCCAGGGTCCGTGGATAATGAAACATACGCAGAGTATGCAACATAGTACCCGTTCACACAAAATGGAGAACCAAACATTAACCCATGAAGTCCAAATTGTACCCGTCCAAGGAACAAAGGATACGCGTAATACCGTGTCCGTCATGCAATGCACTGTCAGTGGGCATACCCAGTGAAGGTGTACCGCAGCATGTCAGCGCACTGCACCTACACAGAAGTAGCCACATGGGCATGGTCACCAGCAGTAGTGAGAGTACACAGCGGGGTAGCCATGTCGATATAACAACAAGAAGGAAACCAGATACCCTAAACACAGACAAACATGTGCATAGCAACATGTACTACACCCAGCAACATGCCTGTCGTATACACATAGGACGGCGTATGCCTAAGCGTAATATCCAGAAGCAGAACCCATGCATGCAAATGTAATACACAACAGCCCCGTCATAGCATGTAACCCGCACCCATGTACGACCGTGCACCCAACCCAGCTAACAGCCTTGCGCAGCTGCACACCTACACACAATGGGTATACCTGAAATGTAGTAAGAAGTATTGTCCTAGGCAGTGCCACACGGGCAAATATGTACCCCACATGTTAACATCCCACCTCAGGTACAGATATCCAAATGGCTGCATGTGAATGTGTCGGCAGAATGTGTACATCCCGCATGTGGTATGGACCTGTCGAAACCCCATAGGCGTGCACACGCCACGGTGCCCATAACTGTACACATCTGGACAAGGCAGTATGTTCAGCCACCGTACTGATGATTAGCTATGCAGACATGTCAAACACAACACATATGGCGGAACATCTGCCCACCAAGCAGGACGCCCCAACAGGGTGCCACATGCACAGAAGGTGAAGGTGGGACATCACACGTTGAGAATAGCGTTGCCAGATGGCCAAACACCCACGGCCAACGCAAAGGATGTAATAACATGTATATGCCTGGATGAATGGGTATGTCATAGCATGGGAATAGGCCAAGCTATCCAACATAATAGCCATGCGTACCAGATACAAACTGCCAGTAACACGCAGTAGTAATGCAGGAAGGCATACACGACTGTGGGAATAGCACAGGACATATGGCATGTGCCAAGTGTTGACGCATGACACAAATGTCCAGGATGGGGCTCCCTGCAAAGAGGAACATGTGCCAACCCCACCCCCCACAGATGTACCGCAGTGGAAACACATCCCAAACACACACCAACACTACCGTCCATCCCACGATAGCAACGGAGGCTGGTCAAAGACCACCATGACGCGTGCACAAACAGGGACACATGTAACCATTGCCCTAACAACCCCCCACAGGCCAACGAATAATAGTATGGACATATGCATGTAATGCTGTGAAGGATGTGTGGTAGTCCTCAGTATCACAGAGGTAGGTACACAGATACACTGTAATCAACCGTGACGTATGTGCACTGTACACAGCATACCTGCAGGTAATACATAGTTCAATCATGTGCCACAGAAATATACACATATGAATGAGGATAGGGGATAGACAAGTGTGAATGGGACAAACTATGAACATAGGTTCATAGGTCCATAGGTACATAGTAGGCTATCTGCCCAAGGGCAGCTATAACCCTAGCCCATAGTTATGTTGCCTTTGCCAACCCTCCAGTCCGAAGATAACAATGCCTATTATATTGCTGTACCTCTGTCAAGCAGTGACAATGAAGTAATCCCTGGGGTATATCTGCAATCCCCCATCCATTGGTCAAGATCCCCCTCGAACAAGGCCAGCGAGGTGCTCTGCCTCACATGTACTGGGATGTTGTTCCACAGCATAGTGAGTGTCTGGGTGATGAATCTGTCCCTCCAACACATTCTATTAATGACCGTGTCAAGGTTCACGTCACCTGCCCCTGTGGTTCTGAGGGATGTAGATCCATTAGGTGAAGCATAGTCATCAAATATGGGTCGACATGGCCTTGTATGTCAGGCACAGGTCACCACTGAGCAAGTGGTATGTGACTGAATGGAGCAGGAGTCCTGTCAGTCAGGCAGCATAACACAAATTCCTGACACCCTGCATCCGTTTGACGATGAACCTATGGGGCCTTCCCAGCTGCTGCAGGTGTCGGGTCAGATACCTTCCGAATGGGGCAATGTACTCAATCATAGGTCTAATGAGTGATGAGTACAAGGAGACGATGACCTCCCCTGATCTAGATGTGAATCCCTGCACCATCAGGTGTGCAATGTAGAAGGTCTACTTAACTACGTTAGCAACGTGTGTGTCGAACGAATGGTGACTGACAACCTGGGTCCCCAGATCCCTGGTAACTCCCTCTGTGCTCAGTGGATTGCCACCTATATGGCAGCTAGGGGTAACCATGTTCTTCCCGAAGGGTATGACTATGCATTTCCCGGCATTTAGCTGTAGGCCATGTCCCTGGCACCAGATATCCATATCTGTGAGGCCCTTCTGAAGGATATCTGTGTCAGATGTCCGTCCCACTATGGCACCCAGTTCGCAGTCATCTGCAAACATTGTCAGCCATAACCCCCCTGTGATTGCTTGTACTTTGGAAATGTAGATGCAGAAAAAGAGTGGACCCAGGACTGAGCCCCGTGGGACACCGCCTGTGACTGGCTGTGAGTCTGACATGGTGCCAGCAACTATGACCATGTGGGTTGTGTCACTTAGCCAGTTTGCAAGCCATCCTGTGATGTACGGGTTCACATCCAAGCCGATGGGTTTATTAATGATACCTGAGGGGGGTATTGTGTTGAAGGCCTTTGCCAGGTTAAGGTAGGCTGTATGGACTGCCCGACCCTCATCAATGGCCTCGGTAACTGTTCCTAAAACGTCAACCAAGTTTTAAACGCATGATCTGCCTTTGACCAAGCCAAACTGGGTTGGATGCAAAGTATGCAAGTCCCCTATGTCGTCATCTATGAGTTCCATTATGATCCTTCCCCATGGCTTTGCAGATAAGGCTTGTCAAGCTAATGGGACGGTAATTACCAGGGTCAGTGGAGGCACTGCCCCTGTGAAGTGGGACTACAGTCGCCGTGCGCCACAACTTGGGTACGTTACCTGAGGTGAGGCTAAGATTAAACAGCTGTCCTAACTGTGGGTCTAATTCCTCAATGAGTTCGTGGAGTACACAGCCGGGACACCATCTGGTCCCATGGATGCTGTGTTCACTGCCTTGGGGAGAGCATGTCCCACCTGTGCATTACAGAAGTTTCGGGGGCCACATTCCTCTGGTACAGACATCTCTCCATGTGGGGGGGGGAGATGTTTGCACCAAACCTGTCAGCCAGTATGTTGGCAATGTGTGTATGTTCAGTAAACTTCACATCATCCTGAACCCAGTCCGAGCATATCTGGGAGTGTCCTCCCAGGTGTCCAACATAGCTAAAGAAGGCCGTATGATTGTCTGTTGAGTCCTTGGTGATGTATCTGTCAGATTTGCCCTGGATGATGTCATGAGAGCTTGTAGTTCTTCACATATAATGAGCAAGGGTGTCATACCTTACAAGGATTCTGCTCTGTCTTGTAGTAGCTACCTCCTTTCGTTGTAGAGCTTGTGTATGGCTGGGGTACACCAGACTGGATGCTTGGCATTGGTACAAAGACTCACAGTTGTGTAAGGGATTGCCTGATCCATGCAGTCCTGTAGGTGCTGGTAGAAGGCATATGTAAGTGATTCAGTAGCTTGAGTAATGTTTACCACTGGCTCAGGGGCCTTAAAGGAGACCACACTAGTGTTTAGAAGTGTGAAGTCGGCTTTTGAGAAAGCCATATGTATGGTAACCGGCACCACCCACAGCATTGTATGCCAATAACAGAAGCTATTGTCCAAATAACATATTATTATTTTTATTATTAAATTATTCATTATTATTTATTTAGTTATTGTTTTAGCTACATACACTTGAAAATGCCCGGTAAGACCGGGCGAAAGTGCTCGTGATCTACTTGTTTTGGTGGTGTTATTTTGACAATAAAGTGGCGATTCTTTCCTATTGGGACTTCTGAGGATGATTTAAAGCAGTTGCTAACCTGCATCTTTGGATGTACACCATTTGGTTTCAGTTTTGAAAAACCTGGTTTTCGTAGCACTACATAATATGGGTAGTCAAACAGACATCCGCGATTGGGGAACATACAGCAGCAATCAAAACCACTGGCCAGATGGACACAGTCCAACAAGTTCTACACTTTACATATGCACATTGGTGTCCATTGTAGGACCCCAAAAATTGATCCGTACGCAATATCATCCAGCTGCCACCGTTCCACCCAGAAGAAGCGACAGCCGTGACTACGGCACAGCTAGACATATGCACCACCAGTGTGTTTAAGGTTGATGACAAGTGTCCATGAAATGCAGGACATATTAACAGAAATCCCCAGATTATCGAGTCCATAGAAGTGCGTCCACATCCCAGTCCCGCACACATGAAGGATGTGTAATGGGTACCGTCGAGGGTTGCAGCCATGGGATCGTGGGTATGCAGAAATGGGGCTCGGTGTTGTTTGGCAGATAATCCGTTGTCCCGCCCCGTGGGAGGGATGTGGGTATAGCACATGCCTTACTCCCCACTAATAATGCAAAGCATCCACTGGATAATGCTAAATGCAGGTGTGAAATGTGTACAGCCCTATACCAGTGTCCAGTAGGCAATTCCCATGGATGGACAAGCGTACAACCAAGATGGCACCCATAACTGCAAACCTGGTGGAATTACACAGCTGCAGTAAGGCATAACACAGGAAATACAGATAGGGACTACAGTAGACACTCCCCATACAAAGTTAGACTGCCGTGCGAATACCGGCGTACACAGCACTCAATCTGCCAGCACCAAAATGGGGATCACTCGCTGCCATACTGCGGAACAAATGGGCTACCTGTGGAACACATTCTAATGGCACACCAACAACGTCAACTAGGAAGGTCAGTCAAAACCACTGGCCAGATGGACACAGTCCAACAAGTTCTACACTTTACATATGCACATTGGTGTCCATTGTAGGACCCAAAAATTGATCCGTATGGAATATCATACAGCTGTTATCGCTCTACCAGAAGAAGCGACAGCCGTGACTACAGCACAGCTAGACATATGCACCACCAGCGTGTTTAAGGTTGATGACAAGTGTCCATGAAATGCAGGACATATGAACAGAAATCCCCAGAGTTCCGAGTCCATAGAAGTGCGTCCACATCCCAGTCCCGCACATGAAGGATGTGTAATGGGTACCGTCGAGTGTTGCAGCCATGGGATCCTGGGAATGCAGAAATGGGGCTCGGTGTTGTTTGGCAGATAATCCATTGTCCCGCCCCGTGGGAGGGATGTGGGTGTAGCACATGCCTTACTCCCCACTAATAATGCAAAGCATCCACCGGATAATGCTAAATGCAGGTGTGAAATGTGTACAGCCCTATACCAGTGTCCAGTAGGCAATTCCCATGGATGGACAAGCGTACGACCAAGATGGCACCCATAACTGCAAACCTGGTGGAATTACACAGCTGCAGTAAGGCATAACACAGGAAATACAGATAGGGACTACAGTTGACACTCCCCATACAAAGTCAGACCGTGTGAATACCGGCGTACACAGCACTCAATCTGCCAGCACCAAAATGGGGATCACTCGCTGCCATACTGCGGAACAAATGGGCGACCTGTGGAACACATACTAATGGCACACCAACAACGTCAACTAGGAAGGTCATAGGATGGTTAAACTATGGCATTCCCACTTATAAAGAACATCCTTCAATGAATTAATAGGATCTACATGTTATGGTGGTGTTATTTTGACAATACAGTGGCGGATATTTCCTATTGTGACTTCTGAGGATTATTTAAAGCAGTTGCTAACCTGCATCTTTGGATGTACACCATTTGGTTTCAGTTTTGAAAAACCTGGTTTTCGTAGCACTACATAATATGGGTAGTCAAACAGACATCCGTGATTGGGGAACATACAGCAGCAGTCAAAACCACTGGCCAGATGGACACAGTCCAACAAGTTCTACACTTTACATATGCACATTGGTGTCCATTGTAGGACCCCAAAAATTGATCCGTACGCAATATCTACCAGCTGCGATTGAGTGACCCTGAAGGAGTAACAGCCGTAACTACGGCACAGCTAGACATATGCATCACCAGCGTGTTTAAGGTTGATGACAAGTGTCCATGAAATGCAGGACTTATGAACAGAAATCCCCAGATGGTCGAGTCCATAGAAGTGCATCCACATCCCAGTCCCGCACACATGAAGGATGTGTAATGGGTACCGTCGAGGGTTGCAGCCATTGGATCCTGGGTATGCAGAAATGGGGTTCGGTGTTATTTGGCAGATAATCCGTTGTCCCGCCCCGTGGGAGGGATGTGGGTATAGCACATGCCTTACTCCCCACTAATAATGCAAAGCATCCACCGGATAATGCTAAATGCAGGTGTGAAATGTGTACAGCCCTATACCAGTGTCCAGTAGACAATTCCCATGGATGGACAAGCGTACGACCAAGATGGCACCCATAACTGCAAACCTGGTGGAATTACACAGCTGCAGTAAGGCATAACACAGGAAATACAGATAGGGACTACAGTAGACACTCCCCATACAAAGTCAGACCGCCGTGCGAATACCGGCGTACACAGCACTCAATCTGCCAGCACCAAAATGGGGATCACTCGCTTCCATACTGCAGAACAAATGGGCGACCTGTGGAACACATACCAATGGCACACTAACAACTTCAGCTAGGAAGGTCATAGGATGGTTAAACTATGGCGTTCCCACTTATAAAGAACATCCTTCAATGAATTAATAGGATTAATGTCAATTGACCATGGAATACACCTAATCAACATCAAAGAACCGCTGGCACCTTATGGCACACAATCCAAAACACACATAGATGAAACAGTCAACGTAGACATTGTCCAGGACAGTGCCCAAATGGTATACAAAGGTTCCTTCATAGACAAGTAAGCACTTTCACCTGTAGGCTCCGTCAGACTTACACATAACATAAAAGCATCCAGACTTTAAATATCCCTCCTTACACTTTCATTGGTCAATTTCTCAGCAAACAATGAACAATTAACCACAGCATATAAAGCACAGACGCAATGTTAACTACACACACATATATTAACATCTCCAAAAACATCCTATTAAAACATGTATTATATGATATTGTACTATGCCTAATACTCATCAATCAAAGATCTAACAATATATATAGAAGATATGTATATCATATCAATGTAATACAGTGGTAAACAACTGAAAGAGTGGACTAATGTGTGTTAACTGTATATCTGTGCCTAAACTACATTCCTGTTACATGGGTTTAAGCCAGCTGCTTCTCAAAAGAGGCTCCATCAGTGTTTCATCAGTCAGCCCTGGTGTGTGGTCAACTCTCCACCTAATAATCCATCTCAATCCGCATTCTAAAGCATAGTTGATGAGGTCCCCCCTCTGGTATTATAACCTAGCCTTTGTAAAACACTGAATGTAAACATATGCCTTGTGATGTGCTCATAGCCGGCCGTAGGCATACGCCAATCCTGTGGCTGCCTAGGGCGCCGCACTAGTAGGGCCACCTGTCTAGTAGGTATGTCATGTAGGTACACCAGGATGGGGGCACCATGTGTTGTGGTGGTGGGCGCCATGGAGCCCTATAGCCTAGGGCAGCGGTCGATCTAAGGCCGCTGCCGTAGGAGGGGTAGTACGGTCTGCAGGTATGTGCAGAAGTGCACATGAAACAGCGGTCTACAAGGATTACCCATAGTGGCGACACCTGCACAGATGGCTATAGTGGGACACACACACGACCATGCATACAGCACAGTTAGACATACACACACCATAAACAGGCAATTATACACAAGGATTATGGCGTGTACGGGTACAGTGTCAGTACAGCAAGGATAGCTGTCTGCCACGATATCCAGCAGATGTCTCTAGGGTGTTCTGGAATACGGACGTTGCATGGACAATGAGTGGATATGCATCATACCACAGTTCTATGTGTCAGCCATGCAAATATGCGATACATGGGACAGACAGCTGTCCATGCAAGAGCAGCACTATGGGCACAACATAGGTATGCAGATATACAACGAGAGAGATACAGACGGACACATGCGGCAAGGCCGTGAGTGTAATGTACACAGCACCACCCCACCACACCACAGCAGGGTGCACGTGGAGAACACGCTACGGAAGTCGCCAACCACAGCAGGCACACAGGCAGTCCACGAGCTGCGTCTCACCATCCACAAACACAGGGATGGCGGCAGGATATAAGTGTTCTGCGGAAACTCTAAAGCCATACCCTATGAACCCATGCGGCTGGGAGCATAGACACACACACACATCTGGCAGGCATGGTGATTGACCACACCCCCACATACCCAACCGCACAACAGTATGGAACGTGCTATGTGGACCACTGAACACAGCACCGTCAGAGGCACACGTCCAGGTGGGTGACAACATCCGTAAAGGAATAGCCGCCGATAGCCAAGGTATGTGTTGTCAAGCGTCTAAAATAACTACACTCTACTAGGGCAGCTGTGAACACACACACACCCCACACACACACGGGGAAGGGCCGGGAGTCGAACCTATGCCTACCTACATGAACTCACTACAGCATGATGCATTTACAGAATGCGCTACCGAGATTACTGAGCACAGCGCTGTCAGAGGCATACTTCTAGGCGGGTGACATCATCCGTAAGGGAATAGCTGGCAATAGCCAAGGTATGTGTTGCGAAGCGTCTAAAAGCATGTTCCTCCACAGAGGCAGCTGGAAACACACAAACACACGGGGAAGGGCCGGGAGTCGAACCTACGCCTACCTACATGAACTCACTACAGCATGATGCATTTACAGAACGCGCTACCGAGATTACTGAGCACAGCGCTGTCAGAGGCATACTTCTAGGCGGGTGACATCATCCGTAAAGGAATAGCTGACAATAGCCAAGGTATGTGTTGCGAAGCGTCTAAAAGCATGTTCATCTGCAGAGGCAGCTGGAAACACACACACACACACACACACACACACACACACACAGACGGGGAAAGGCTGGGAGTTGAACCTATGCCTACCTACATGAACTCACTACAGCATGATGCATTTACAGAATGCGCTACCAAGATTACTGAGCACAGCGCTGTCAGAGGCATACTTCTAGGTGGGTGACATCATCCGTAAGGGAATAGCTGACAATAGCCAAGGTATGTGTTGCGAAGCGTCTAAAAGCATGTTCATCTGCAGAGGCAGCTGGAAACACACACAAACACACACACACACACGGGGAAGGGTTGGGAGTCGAACCTACGCCTACCTACATGAACTCACTACAGCATGATGCATTTACAGAATGTGCTACCGAGATTACTGAGCACAGCGCTGTCAGAGGCATACTTCTAGGCGGGTGACATCATCTGTAAGGGAATAGCTGACAATAGCCAAGGTGTGTGTTGCAAAGCGTCTAAAAGCATGTTCATCTGCAGAGGCAGCTGGAAACACACACACACACACGGGGAAGGGCCGGGAGTTGAACATACGCCTACCTACATGAGCTCACTACAGCATGATGCATTTACAGAATGCGCTACTGAGATTACTGAGCACAGCGCCGTCAGAGGCATACTTCTAGGTGGGTGACATCATCCGTAAGGGAATAGCTGACAATAGCCAAGGTATGTGTTGCGAAGTGTCTAAAAGCATGTTCATCTGCAGAGGCAGCTGGAAACACACACACACACACACACAAGGGGAAAGGCCGGGAGTCGAACCTACGCCTACCTACATGAACTCACTACAGCATGATGCATTTACAGAACGCGCGACCGAGATTACTGAGCACAGCGCTGCCAGAGGCATACTTCTAGGCAGGTGACATCATCCGTAAGGGAATAGCTGACAATAGCCAAGGTATGTGTTGCGAAGCGTCTAAAAGCATGTTCATCTGCAGAGGCAGCTGGAAACACACACACACCCCTCACACACACACACGGGGAAGGGCCGGGAGTCGAGCCTACGCCTACCTACATAAACTCACTACAGCATGATGCATTTACAGAATGCGCTACCGAGATTACTGAGCACAGCGCCGTCAGAGGCATACTTCTAGGCGGGTGACATCATCCGTAAGGGAATAGCTGACAATAGCCAAGGTATGTGTTGCGAAGTGTCTAAAAGCATGTTCATCTGCAGAGGCAGCTGGAAACACACACACACACCTACACAGGGAAGGGCCGGGAGTCGAACCTACGCCTACCTACATGAACACACTACAGCATGATGCATTTACAGAACGCTACTGAGATTACTGAGCACAGCACTGTCAGGAGGCATACCCCTAGGTGGGTGGTATCATCTGCAGAGGCAAGGCAGCCGATAGGGAATGAAGACAGAGTGCGCAGTCACACAGCATGTTACCATCCCAAGGTGGGCGTACAGTAACACGGTAGTGCTGCAGTCGGGAATACCAACTAACTACGGAGCAGTACATCATGACATGGATACGGGATGCACCACATACAGTATACCCTATGAGAGGGCATCCGGCGTGCAGGATGTAGGCAGCTATTGTGGCATAACAACCACATATGAGTCACCTGGATGGTCACCATGGCTATGCAGGATGTCATTGGCCATGGCTACACGCCTAGTAGCAGACATCGGTGCCGACTGTATTGTGTACCCCCGAATGGTGTACTGGCCATGCCCTCTCACCTAGCGGTTGCTAAGGGGAGAAAGACATGCTCACGAGGTATCAACGCAGACGGGCGCGGTGTGCACTGTACTGTGTGTCCATCTACACAGCTGCTTACTGGGCATGCTCAGACACTTAGAATCTGCACAGTGCAGACATGCATACACATGGGGCAACATCATGGGAGGCAGAATGTGGACCGTCGTGTGTGTCCACCCACACAACAGCAACCCGGCCATGCCACAGACGTGGCGGTTGCGAAGGAGAAACAGGCATGCACACGAGGTATCAATGCAGACGGACGCGGTGTGCACTGTACTGTGTGTCCATCTACACAGCTGCTTACTGGGCATGCTCAGACACTTAGAATCTGCACAGTGCAGACATGCATACACATGGGGCGGAATCATGGGAGGCAGAATGTGGACCGTCGTGTGTGTCCACCCACACAACAGCAACCCGGCCATGCCACAGACGTGGCAGTTGCGAAGGGGAAACAGGCATGCACATGGGGTATCAACGCAGACGGGCACGGTGTGCACTGTACTGTGTGTCCATCTACACAGCTGCTTACTGGGCATGCTCAGACACTTAGAATCTGCACAGTGCAGACATGCATACACATGGGGCGGAATTATGGGAGGCAGAATGTGGACCATCGTGTGTGTCCACCCACACAACAGCAACCCGGCCATGCTCACACACGTAGTATGTGCTACGCGCCGTCCGGCATGCAGACGGAGTGCACACACCGCAAGTCATGGCCAGGTAAACCCGTACACATGCACAGGGTGGACACACATGCAGTCACACGTACACACACAGATGACAGCATAGGCGTCATGGGTGCAGGCTGAACATGTACACACTGCAGTGAACACTGTAGCTGCCATGCCAGCACCATGTCATCGGTGCAGAGGTATGCCTCACGGTCCAGCAACAGCATGTGACATATGTCTACAAGACTATGTGGCGGTTTATGTCCATCGTGCAGAGTACACATGTACTATCAATGATCCCACAGGTGTGATGTAGTCCACCCATACCGGTATACACGGACAGGCGTGCTCCACACATACCACGGGCCTGACACAGATATGACACATGACTGCAGCTGTACCACAGTGAAACAATGTCCAGATATGTCACATATGTGATTTCCTGGCTGTGTGCATGGACTGCACGCAGGACACATATGAAGCCTGTGATGTACCACATGCATAACACAGGCGCTGTGATAATACACGAAGGGAAGGCGGACACATGTCTGTGGTATGCACCCCCTACAGGGTGTAGTGGTGTTCACTGGGACACATACCCTTGTACAGTTTGCCTGTGACAGCTGTGATACCATACCACAGTCCATGTTCCATGTATGTTGACACACATGTCACAACGTAGCAATGCATACACACATGGCAACAGGGGATACATGTGACACGTGTACTGTGCACGGTGCAGCCGTGCATGAGCAGTGTCCAGTGTCCGTAACACCGTTGCAACCCCCTACCACATGCATACCCATCATGGGGGCCGTCATATGGTGGCATAGTAACAGCACGCATGGCAGTCTGTGTGTACACCATGTGTTTAAACACCTGTCCACATGCATGTGTGCAGGTGCTGGTCACAGGTGTGTCACACACCATCCTACCCTGCCATGTGCATACAGTCTGCTATGTCGCCTTTACATGACAGCGCTGCCATAATGCATACCCATCGGCCATGCGTCATCGACCATATGTCACATGGCCTCTGTAACCCCTACCACCTCCCAAGTGCAAATATTGGCACAGCTGCCAGATACAGTGGTAGTACGCAGGATGCACTACATACCGCTGCACGCCTGCACATATCCCATATAGCGGGTGTGGCATTCCTAGCAACAACATGTGTGCAGGAATGTGTGCCCATGTATGCCACAGATCGGGGGGACTATGTGCCACGTGCCACACATCACTGTACACCATGGTAGATATCTGTACCTACCTCAGTGTGGGGTGCATCGATGTGGATGGTGCAGTACATGCAACACGTCATCCCTCCGTGTAGACATGTGTGGTCACCACCATGTCAGTGTGTCAACATGTGTGTATGTCTGCTGCCTGTTGTGAGGGTGTATGCAGATATAGTGTTGTGACTGGACACTGACCACACAGGGTGACCATCCCGTACTGGTGCTGCATTGTACAGCCCTGTCAATGCCATACCTGTGAGCCTTACTGGCCACCTGTGCAAGACCACCCCTGTGACATGGCGTGGGTGCATTGTCTTGTAAGGGTGCTGACCACACAGACAGGTGTCCCCATCTGCACACAATGGTGTGTGTGCCATAGAGGTACGCACTGCGATTGCGGACATATTCCTGTACCGGTACAGCATCCGACTGCTGCACACCATGCACCACAGCTGACAGGTGACACCTGCGGTCAGTAGCCAGCACACTGCGTACGACACCTGCAGAATGTCACCATACCTGTACTGTGTCATGCCATGTATGTGATGTCTCTGTCCACCGTAGCCTGTGGCACCGACCACAGGTGTCAGGTGCAGTATATGTGTGGACATGTGCGTCATGTACCGTGTAAGCAACGTTACACTGTATCTGGCTCCGTGCTCCGCAGGTTTATGTGTATAACCTCTCTTCTTGCAATCCCGACTGTCTGTTCTCTATATCTGAAAAGCTCTGCACCTGCTTCCATAGTATTCCTACATAGGTAAAGTACATGTATACTAAATGGAGTACTACACTGGCCTAGAATCCCCTTGTATATCCACTTCCCTATAGGTGCCTTCTGACCCGGTTACACAGCAAATGCATTCACGTTCTCTGGCATGTCGAAGGGTCAATTGCTAGCAACCTCTCCTGTTCAGATGGTGAATCTGGGCATCCTGGGCACTGTTACAGGTGCCTCATGGACAAGGATAAGCCGCACCTCCCCCAATGAACATAATACATGTGACAGATGCAACTATATAGCCAGATAGGGGGCTGTGCTCTCTCAAACCATGACCGGCAAGACCAAGCGGGAGGAGAAGGACACCATGCACACCACAAACCCAGTGTCACATGTGACTATCGCAAATGCTAATCAAACACATGAACATACTAAGACATACCTGGAGGCACTGTTAAAACATGTCACGAACCTAATGAGCCCTCTGAAGCAGACACACAAGCAACTGCCTCCACAAGACATAGGACATGCAACACATAGTTCCCAACGTCAGTGTGCTAAACAGTCAGAGCCCCAAAGGCAACACACACAATGCCAGACACACTTGTAATGGGTGACGCCACTGTCAGACATACCGACGTCCCACCCACCAGACTGAACAAGGGAATGATCACAGTAGGATGCCTGTCGGGCGCTGGAATCCGCCACATAACACACGCACTCAGGTCACTCCGCAGCATGTACAGGTATGACGCGGTCATTGCCCATGCTGGTGTCAACGACTGGAGACATACCACCCTGGGATACATTAAAGGAGACATAGAGGGCCACTCAGATTGTGTAGCCCAGGCCAGCATGTCCCTGACCCTGGGCAGTATCCCACCCTCATCAAGTATGATGCCACTATACTGGCTCCAAGTGGTCACCCTTGATAATGTGCCTGGTTACCGGTGTCAGTCTGAGGGGATCCAGATTCCTCATACCTGGGATGACATGCTTGGCATGCCATGCCCCTTCGCAAGGTATGGCTCGCACCTGTCGCCCCTGGTCTTCAAGGGTTTGGCTAAGGCACCTGCCACCCCCACAGTGCCCACTGCAGGCAAGGCTGGAATGATAAACCTACCACCCTACACTACAAACCTGGAGAACAGACAGGGTAATACTGCTCAGTGCCAGTGGTCTACGCCCAAGCTGCACACCCTCAAATGCCCTCCTCAGTATGGGGGACATTGATGTCAGTGCTGTGACTGAAACATTGATCAGGGCTGCTGAGAGCACCCCAGCACTATCGGGTCATACCCCATATCATGCGTTCAGGACCATAACCCGGACCTAACACAGAAGGAGGGGGAGTCTCCATTTCCATGAAGGATACACACACCTCCAGGTTGGCAGAAATGCACGTAGCAGCGGGAATATCCAGGTGCAATTAACCATGGGTAGGACTGCCCTACAGTTTGTTGCATGCTACAGACCACCCTCCCAAACCCAGGATACCTGCACAGCCTTCCTGAAGACACTGGTGAGTATGAATGCTCTCACAACACCGTCATATTGGGTGACATCAACCACCCATACATAGACCGGGGACATTACCCAGGACACAACACCCTACACCAAAGGTTCCAGGTGTTCATACACCTGAATGCTGTGGAACAACCATGCACCATACCCACAAGGGGGGGAACTATACTAGTTCTGATCATCACACATGGGGACGACATGCTCCACACAGGATGTACATCCCTCAATGGTAAGGTCAGACCATATAGTGAACTCACTGGAGATCCGCATCCTGCACCCAACACCGGCATGGGAGACCACAGTGAAGACCTCTCCACAGCGAACCACACACGTCATACGACTGGTGTGGTACCCTACAAGGCCTCCATGCCAGTGGTAAACACAGGCCACACTGATGAAACCCTTACAAATGCCTTCTATGAGCACCCCCAGGAATGTCTGCACCAAGCGATCCTGATAACATCAGGACCTTGTCCACTGAAGGCAGGCACATGGTCTGGTGGACCCCAGCCATTGACAAACCGTACAACAAGAGTTGAGAGCTAATACATGACAGAGCAATATCAGTACCAGGGAAGGCATCACTGATTAATACCGGCGTTAACATACGATCACTCATACAATCATCCAAGGCTGCCTGTGGTACTGGTACTGCAAAGGACACATAAGACAACCATAAGGCCTTTCTTAGCTATGGTAAGAACATGGGTGGAAGCACACAGTTATGCCCGGAATTACTCCAGAATGGTACAATGATCACTGAACCCACAGACATTGTCAACAAACCAGCGGACATGTTCCATGCATACATCTACCCTCCCTCACCCCCCAAGAGGGGACATATCCATCCCACCAGAGTCTAGCCTCCCAAACATCCCGTATGCCCAGGAGAGAGCGGATATCTGTTAAGCAGTGAATACAGCATCAATGGGACCAGATGGTGTCCCCGGCTGTGTGCTACACAACCTCATTGCGGCCCTCACCCCGCACATAAGGCTGCTGTTTCATCTTAGCCTTACTACGGGCTACGTCCCCGATGGATGGCATACGGCAACTGTGGTCCCACTACACCAGGGTAGTGCTCTTATGGACTCTATACATCCCTGCCCTATCAGCTTGACAAGCCTTGTCTGCAAAGCTGTGGGGAGGTCCATACTGGAGCCCATAAATAAAGACATTGGTGTACAGCAAATACCGGAACATACCCACATCGGCTTAGTCAAGGGCAGATCCTGCCTCCCAAACCTGGTCGACCTGTTTGGAGGAGTCACTAAGGCCATTGATGGGGGTACGTCAGTTTGCACAGACTACCATGACCTGGCGGGAGCGTTCAAACCACACTCCACGTGGGCATCATAGAAAGGCTCACCAGCGTAGATGTAGAGACATATGTCACACGATGATTTGCCAACTGGATGCAGGTCAATCCCCACAGGGTTTGTGTTCCTGGTGCCATGTCAGACTCCAAGCTGGTCCCGAGTGGTGGCCCACAGGGCTCAGTCCTGGGCCCCCTCCTGTTCAGCATTCAACTTTCCAATGTGCATGCAAACATAGGGGGATTGTGGCAGACAAGGTATGCAGATGACTGCACACCGGCCACCATACTCAACACCCCATCAGACACGGACATCTACCTGGGGTCTCATAGAAATGGATAACTGGTGCCAGAGCCATGGCCTGATGCTACATGCCAGGGAAGGTATAGACCTACCCTTTGGGAAAGACATGTTCACCCCGAATTACCATATAGGTGGTAATCCATTAAACATGGTGGACGTGATCAGGGACATGGGTACCAAACCTGTCAGTAACCTCTCTCGACACTCACATTGCCAATGTGGTTGGGAAGACATTCCACTGTGACCACCTGGTCATGAAGGGATTCACATCCACATCAGGGGAGGTCATTGTACCCCTGTACTCTTCACACATCAGACCAATGATTGCGTACAACGCCACATTTGGAATGTACCTAACCTGACACCTGCAGCACTCGGAAGGACCTCAAATGTTCCACAACATAGGGATAAAGGTGCTGAGACATATGTCACACGCTGCCCGACTGAGGGGACTCCGGCTGTATACCTTCTCAGCCCGTCTGCTCTGAGGTGATCTGTGCCTGACATACACGGCCATGTCCGACCTGGGTGACATGGACATGTTCCACCTCCTAGGCTCCAAACAAACACGGGCACAGAAGCAACTGACAGAAACCTCAACACGGACATAAATAGGACGTGCTGGAGGGACAGGGTCATCACCCAGAGACCCCCTACAACATGGAAAAGATTCCCAGCCCATGTGAAGCAGAGCCCCTGACTGACTCTGTCCAAGAGTAATCCTGACGTGTGGATGTGTGATCGTAGGTATGCGCCAGGCATCATCTCTGTGTCACTGCTGGACAGAGGGACAGCGGACCGATGGATGTAGTATCCTCATCCTAAGGGGTGGTGAAAGCCGCACACACTCTGGCTAGGCTTACACATGCCGTAGGGCACATAGCCTGGTATGTACCTATGCACCTATGTACCTATGTAGGAGTCCATGCAGGTTGCGGGTACCTGTGGTATGCTGATATTGCCAGATGTGCCTGTGGGTAACCCACAGCTACACGTGGGGGACTGATAACAGTGCTCCTAGTAGGCACATGCAAGTACACCATATTAGGCATACAGGTTAACAGAACCAACATGGTGCTACACATGTAACCGCCACGCATACCGTGTACACAGCTCAATGTATGCTGCACCTGCACTACATGGTATGTCTGCTGCATGATGTCAGTACACAACCCACATCACATACGCACCTGTCACCTGTCATACACAACCACTGCAACATACACATCACGCACTATGCGGACACAGGTATCACATACACCTCTCACTATCTTGTCCACCCTGTGCATCAGAATATATTTGCATAACCGTGCACCGATGGTGTGGATGACAGTGCTGCAGCAGAGGCTTCATCATATGCACAGGGTGATATGTGTGCCAGAGGCATAGGCTGTACCAATGGATGACATCATGTGTGTGTGTAAGGGCCGGTGCATTTACTGGGCATGACTGTGCAGAATGCATGTGGATGTGGTGGAGCCCTACAGTTGTGTCTGCTGTGTGTGGGTATGTGTGTACACAGTTCAGCCATCTGTGATGCCTACACGGGTATACTTGGCAGCCCCAGACTGTACAGTGCAGGTTGTACGGCTCACTGTGTCCGCCTGCGGCCACGTGACCCGTGCCTGCCTGGGGTCGCACAGGCACTACCGGGTGAAGGTATGGAGTGGCCACTCTCCGATGACACATGTCCACTGGAACCGTGTCCATGCTGGGACCGGCCAGGGCCACGTCCACGTGGCCTGCTGTGTCCTGGTGTGGTTGGTGTAGCACCAGCTGCACTGCTGCTGCTACCGGCACTGTGTGAGTGGGCATGAGAGGTGGCACGCACACGTCGACCTGCACTAGGTGGTGTTGCTGGCCTACGGCCACGTGTCCTATGCCTCACCCCTACCAGGTGTTCCAGCACAGACAGCTCACGCTCGCGGATTGACATGCCTCGGTCGAGGATTCCAACCATCTCACCTAATCGCCTATCCAGAACATCGGCAAGCTGCTGTTGAGCATTCGCCAATGACTGGATGTTCTCATCTAGGGAATGGATTGCGGCCCTCTGCAGCCTCTGCCCTTCTTGGTTCTGTCGTTCAGCACGTGCCTGTGCCGCCATTACAGTCTGGAACATGCATCTGGTGATACCAGCTGCTGCACCCTGTACGGCAGGTGCATGTCTACCAGAGCTCCTCCTACAAGCAGCACCAAACACATGCCTGTGTGGCACATCACCAGTCATTACACTGGCAACATGGTGTGTACCCGCACCTTCTGTAGCCACCACACATTCCTGCTCAATGCCAACAGACGCTGACTGTCCTTCCTCTATGGGCAACGGTGATGTGGTATGTGTCGGCATCTGAACCGTGTGCGGAGATGAAGGGAACATAGGTGGGATGTTAATCAATGGCACAGCTTCTGCCCGTGACAACCCTGCCTGTGCCTCATGCATATGGTCATCACCGCTAGTATCTGTGGGGACACTAGCATCAGATGGACCGCAGGAGGGGAACGCACCTACACCACCTGTGAATACAAAGACATACTGTAAGATACATTACACACACGCAGACACACACGCAGACACACACACACACACGCAGACACACACGCACACAGACACACACACACACACACACACACACGCTGACACACACATGCAGAGACACACACACGCTGACACACACACGCAGACACACACATGCAGACACATCATGCATGTGATATTGCAGATGGCATGCAGCATTCCCACACCACAGCTCAGTGAATGCAGGCCAGACATTAATAGTGGTAGTATGCATACTGCCCTGGGGTGCACACTACATCAAGCAGGTGTCATTTCAGTAGGCATGCAGTACACACATTCATGGTAGTTTGCATGCATCATCGTGATACACCGTGTGGCCACAGGCGGGTTAACAGTACACATGGCTGGCATCACTTTGTCATGTACTCCGCCAACATGTGCGATAACATGTGGACATGTGACAATGGTGTCCCACCACATGCACCACATCAAACTGGACATCACAGTGCAGTGTTATGTGTACAGGCTACAGATAGAATGCATGTGTAACAAGGATGTCTGTGCAGGTGTGGTTGGTGTGAGCTGTGTACATAGCTATACAGTGGGGAGTACAGGCACTGTGCCACTGCATGGCAGCAAGACACAGGTATGTTTCTGTGCGATGCGTAACATGGACGCATTGCATTGCCATGTCTGCAACACAGTCATGCTGTTCCACAGCACGTATATGGTAGACATTGGTGGCACCTCCAGTGGCTGCAGACAGGCATTGCGTTTGTCTGGTGTACCACATAAGATGTACAGGTGGTCCACTACAGCTATGATCGCACTATGTGTGGACAAAGTGCAACAGTGACTACCCACTCCAGATGTACTGTGTGGCAACATGCCTGTGGGTATCACCCATGGCCATGTTTGACTGGGTCATGGACAATTGTGTGTGATGGGCATCGTGTAGACATCCCTGTGGTGGCCCATGTGACATACACCCATACTAGTCTGAGGTGTCACAATCCCGAAGGCTATGCAGACATTGTGGATGTCTGCTATGTCATGCGTAGGTCATGTCATGGTGTGACAATGTTGCAGACAGAACACCATGTGCATGGGACATGTCATGTGCCATGTCACAACGTGCACACAATGCAGGGGCATAGGTCACATTGGTAACACCTGTGTGCTGGCCAGATCACAGCTCACTATGTGGTACTGTGTGCATACCGCAAATGGCATTCTGATGCATACTACACATGCAGCCATTGTAGAACACCTCCACCATTGTATGCATAGCTGACTGCACATATCACACCGATGGGTTATGTGGTGTCATGCCGGTGTATACTAACGGTTGTATTTACTGTACATGGGTGGCGTGTGTGTCGGGTGGTGCAACCTGTATACCGTGACTGGAGCAGACCCAGGTGTGCATGTCATACCTGGCCACATGGGGAATATCTATACACTGTAACATGCCTATTACTAGCAACAGTCTCACCTGCGATGGACCCATGGCTGTGCGACACGCCAGAGGTACCTGTATAGGAGCGACACAACAGTATACACATTATCCATTACTGTAGCCACAGTAAGCACTGTGCATGTCACATCATGTACCTATGTGGTAGCATGTGTTATGCACATGTCTGCAAACACAACATAGCATACTGTAGTATGCAGCTTGTGTGGCCATATACCTGGCATGTGTTGGTACATTATGTGGTGTACTGTGACACCCACACCTACATCAGTTATCATACACACATGCAAGACTGACTTACCAGGCAGCTCCAGGCACGTTGGTTGGGAGACACCCACCTCCACGATGGCAGCGAGTGTTTCTGCATGATGTTCCCTGGGTGTCCCCAGACTGGCCAGGAGCTCCTCTGTGTGTGTGAGTGGGTGCTGGCTTGGTGGCCCACCACCTGTCCCACCTTGTTCTCTGGTGATTGTGGCGGCACGCTATTTCACGTGCCATATTAGGTCTGTGCAGTGCCGTCGGATCTGCTGGTAGGTGTGGTTGTTGCCACCCATGTTGTTCACCCTCCTGTGCATATCCTGCCACACGTCGTCCTGCTGCTGTGCTTGCTGTGGCACATGGCTGAATAGTAGCTCGTAGTTGTCGTGGAGCAACGGTATAATCACGTCATCCTCCTGGCGGCTGAAGGCTGGCAGCCGGGAACGTGGCATTATCTGTAAGACATAATGATGGTGACAGGTCACATTTACACTGATGTACTGGCATACTGCTGGACATACATTGCTATGACATGTACAACATCTGCACAGTAATCTCTGCGATGCATCATGGCAGTGACACAGCTGACGTGTTGCCGTCACACCATTGAGCAGTGGGTATCATATCATATCTGTGTGTCAACTCATCACACTGTACACACACCATGTTGATGGTAACCTGCTGTGGACATGTGTACCTGCCTGCACCTGTGTTCATACCAGTTGGCACGTGTCCCAATGTGCACACAGTTCTACTGTTCACCTGGATGCTGTGTATATGTCACTAGGCATCACGTACGCAGCCATTACGAATGTCAGCGGTGGCACTGCACACATACACATGGACACCTGTACATGCATGTGTTGTGCCATGTACATCTACACAGCACTGTACGGGTGTTGGACAACCTGCCACGGCTCACCTGTATTGCACATGTGATACACATGGGACATTGTGTAACCATGTGACATTAGCAGCAAAGGTCATGCATAGCATGTGCGCGCACACGTTGTACACACCAACACACAGCACCTGTGACACCACAGGGTGCATCAGTGCCACATTACTGCTGTGGACGGTTGATAGTGCAAGTGCCATTTGTCCATCGCACCATGTATGACTGTGATAGCACGTGCAGCCTTGCTGGGCAGGACTGCATGGTATGGCAGGGTATGTCACATACATGGCACAGGGATGTGTCCCACCTGGGGGGTACTGATATTGGCAGGGTGGCTGCCCATTCCATATGTCATTGCTATGTGTATATGGACATTACACATGTCTATCATCATGGTGTGGACAATGGCCTTCTGTAAGGTAGGCAGCACGCTGCTTGGTGGGGGTGTGTATGGTGCATGCAGGTATCACACATCCATGCATACACATTACCCCTGACAGGTGCTATGTGCTGCGATATTGTTCAACACAGTGCTGTATGTGCCCACACACTGCTATCCCATGCACATGGATGGTTGCCTGGCCTGACATGGGTACCACATATGTCTACATCCAGTGCCTGCTGCCACCCCATGTCAGCTGGTGCACCACACAGTGCCATCCCTCCCACAGGGAGCGTGGTGTTGGGCACAGCATAGGTATCCATGTATGGGGACAGGGATGTTCACATAGCAGGGGCACTGATGGTATCATCCATCTGACCATGCACGTATGACGCACACCTCACACACACAGCCCATTCAGTATGTTGTTTGCAACACTGACACAGCTATACTGATAGGCCAGGGACATTCCCAGATGTACATACACAGATGCGTGAACATCTGTCTGTGGCATGGGCTACAATAATGGTGGGGTTCAACACATAACGTGCTTGAGTGTGGCTGGCGCAGACGTTCTGTGCACATGTCTACACAGTAAGCCTGTTCTACAGTAGCCAGCAGTGATGTGCTGTGCACATGTCAATGCTGCACATTGTGTTGGTGTCTGTCTGTCCACAGGCCAGTGGTGGGACACACAAGGGTATTAGTGAACATATATGCATGCCACCCTGTACTGCTGTACTGCTAGCTTCTCGGGTGCTAATGTGTCATGAACATGCACACCTTACCCGAACAGGTGGTAGTGTGTTGCCACCCGTACCCATCTCCTCTTGTAGGTTGCTATGATCCAACACCCTCTTTGTATTGTATGTTCAGGCTATGCACCTTTGTGGGGCATGTGGGCATGCAATGCACTACTGCGTACCTTTGCACCCATTGCAGAACATGTCACACAGGTACACTGGCAGCCATACACTTCACAGCTTGATGACGGTACAACACGTGTTGTACACACGTAACACATATCCTGTGGGACATGGTCATATGTACAGGCATGTCCAACAGTCACGCACCACTGCTACCCCTACATGACGGATATGCAGTACATGTGGCGGTACAGCAACTGTCACATGTAGTGCAATGCCCCTTACCTACATGGCATGGTACTGCCTGTGGGGATATCGTCTGCATCCATGCTATGGCCATAGCTGACAGTTGTACATCGATATGTGCAACATACCTCATTTGGTGTTCTCATGGGTGCATGTTCAACATGGCTCCGCATTGTTTGTGTCTGTCACACAGTCATTGTTGTACATGGTTTACATGCCAGCCATGGCTTACTGTGTGTGATTCCATGTACTTCATTGGGATACCAGCATTATACATTATAACAGCGTATTCCAGCCATCACATAGCCTTCCTAGATGACACTGTTAGCCAGCCAGTAGGAGGTGTTCCGCCATCTGCACATAGGTCACACAGTACGAGGCGGCTGACACCCATTCTGGGGACAGGGTTCTGACAGCTGTGGATTGGTGTGATGCTGTCGACAACCATGACTGCGCCTGATGGTCACATCTGGATGGGTAACATTCACAACACACACCTACCTTCACGTAGTAACACATCATCCACAACAATGGACATTCCTGCCAGAACAATGTGTGCAGTATGTCTGTATGACCACTGCAGGCACCACTGGTTGCCACGAGCATGGCAGCCAACAGCACCAGTGTATATCCCGTGGAACCATGGGTTACACCATTCACAACACACCTGTCTCAGATGACCCTGCTGTGGATCACAGTGCAGTTCCACACATCATGTTACACTAGGCATCATGCACTGATATGTTGCAGACGTGTGAACGGCTGTGCAACTCAACATATGCACACATGACACATCACCTGGTACAACATATCTGTCATACAACATGTTATTGTGACCGCCCTGTGATGGCATTATACAGGCTACATGTACTGGGACATGTGATGGCTCACCGGTATATTCACCCTCTGGGTGTGTGTCTAGCCAAGTGTACAGTAGGCAGTGGTCTGAACACAGGGACACTGTGCATTGACCTACTCTGTCGCTGCAACTGTTGACTATGCTCATACTGTACTTATACAGGCATGTGGTATCTGACCACTATGACAGTCCTGGTTGACCACACTGCTGTGGCACACATGACCTGCGGACATCTGCCTGGGGTGTGGAGCACACATGTACATCTTCACATGCTATACTGCCTCTGTGGCGGTGTCACATGACTGTCTCCAGCAGGGCTGTAACAGGCAGGCACGGCATGGGGTCATGTGGGACAATGCTTGCACCTTCCACTGTGCTGCACACAAGCAAGGCACACACACTAGTGCACCACTCACATTTATCTGCAGTGCCTGGGACCTGCCTCCATGCTCTGCACAGCACACCTGCAAGTACAGATTGTACACGGATCATACCTCCCAGGCACATACCTGGACTGCAACACACACAGGTGAGGGGATCCCACATCACACAATGTTTTGCACACATACTGGATATTTGCCGAACACAATGCATCGTAGGTGCTCCATGATCAGATACCCATGTTTGTGACCGCTAGACACATTGTAACACGCAACAGAGCTTACACTGTACACCACAGGTTACATGCTGTCTGTGTTGTCATACTGTACATTGGGCCTCAGACAGCTGCTACTGCCATGTGCTGACAGCAACCCACACTTCCCTAGAATGGACACCCATGTACCCACACATGCTTGAGGCATGCACTCCACCTAGCTGGGTGACACATTACACAACACATACCATACCTACACTACCCTCAGCATGCACGATACCTCCATGTGTCTGGTGTGTTAAACCTGGGGTTATCCCCCCTTTGGTAGATGAACATATATGCTTCACGGCCCTGCTAGCCACACCCTGGACACACACCCATCGCAGCATACATGGTACATGTGTTCTACAGCCAGTACTACTGACGTCTGCTGACAGGGGTTGTTAATGGCATGGCACCCCGGCAGATGGACAGTGTACATAACTATGCTGACACATACCACAGTGCACTTCCGTAGCATGTATGCAATGGTAGGGACCATGCTATTCCACACAGAGACATGGCGGTACTGGCCTTTTCACAGATGCCACGGTGGTGGTCATGTTCCATGCACATCTGCTGTATGGGCACATGTGCAGGCTGTTGCACGGTGGTGTATATTCACATGTGTGGGGTGCATCACTTGACAGCCATGGTGGGTCCTCGTGGTCCATCACATGCTCCAAGGCTAGCTACCTACACATGACTGCCGCACATTGCAGTGTGGGTCCTCAGGCAGTGTGGTGGTATGTCTGTATTGTTTGGCTACATCCACATTCGATGTCACGTACAACAGTCACCCAGGCATTGCAGACTGAGATAATGTTGGCAACATGCCAGGCAATGGTGTACCTACCAACAATACACACTCTCACTCACTACAGGGTTGCAATCCATACATGTACATCGTAGTGTCCCTGTGGACACATACATGGTACTGCCATGCACACGTTATGTCCTAAGACACTGTCCCAATGTCACCTTCCCATCTCCCTAGCTGTTATGTCCCGCCAACCTGTTTGGTATGTGTCTCCACACCAGCCCACTGAATTCACTGCTAGCCTGTTGTCGGACATTGTGTACCTTGACCGTCACACTGCCGCATCTATCGCACTAGACATGGGTGGCACTGCATTGCACGTGTGGGACTGCATTCATACACCCATGACTGGACCATTCTGTATGGCACTGGGGCACATCCTCACAAACGTGCTTCACACACTCATTGATGACCTCCATACCTTTACTGGCACCCTTGTTGGGCTTCTGTGTGCCACAGCACGCCACATACACATGCTGGCCACCTGTCATACCATTGCATGGGTGGTTGGTGTGGCACAGAGGGCAACAGATCAGACATTGTCCTCACATTGCCCTTCAGCACCATTCCACGTTCTGGTATTGGCAATGTACACATCCACCTGCACATCATACCCTGTGTCTCAGGATGTTAGGCTATATGACTCCTGGACAGGACACACAGTGGTGCAAGCATATCATGCTACTTACTACATGTCAGGTACATATGGCATTACACAGTCCTCAGTCATGGGGCCCCTCATGTTCACTATTTGCTTACATACACAACATGCTGTCACAGAGTACTGTCCATGCCTAGATATCCCACATCTACATACCTGGCACCATTATAGCTCCACCAGCTCATACTGATAACAACCGTATGGGTGTTGGTGTGGCAGATACATCATGTGGGTGTCATGGCATCAGGATGCTTGACACATGGTGCATGCACATCACCTTTGCATATCAACATTCATCCACTGAGTATCACATGGATACTGTCCCCGTACATGCATATCAAATTGTACATGATTGCTGTACACACAAATGCCCCACATGGTGCTGTGGTTACCGTATTCCACTGTGGCATGGGTACACATCTGCAGGGCCACACCTATCTGTACTGTGTGTGATGCTGGTACATAGGTAGCCATTGTACCTGTGGCATACACACATCTACACGGGCAAGGTTACAATACCACATTCGTGGTGTACCTTCCACAATGGCTATGACTTTACATGGCACAGCATTGTCATGCCATGATGTGTACCAGGCTCAGACAGTTTACATATGCGGCTGACAGATGGAAAACACATCTGTACACATCTGCATACCACATACACAGGGGTGTCTTCTGATCTGACATGGACCATGTCCTCCGCATTACTGATGCATGTAGTACTCATACATGGCAATTGCAGTGGGCAGTGTGAACGGACCACTCATGGATATGTGCACACATGACACATTGCATGGGCTGGGCTTCTGTGTTACTTCCGCAGACACAACACACACCATGCTGTGGAACATAGGTCCTGTGCAAATCCCACAGGGACACACAGTGGCACTGTTCATGTGATAGCTCCCTTGCTGTTTGAGTGACACGTAGTCATGGTACCACCACAGCAGCAGTACTGTGTAGACATGCAGTTGACACCCACCTCTGCTGTTCACTGGACACTACCATGGGGAGGTGACACTACTGTGTACACTGCACATGTGTTTACACATGGACCTGCCGGACTTCATTGTTGCCCACATTGCACCTGCTACAGATCGTTTGGCCATGGTTACTTGGTGTTCCTTCCATTTTGGATGGCTATTATGCTACTACTCTGTCCCATATGTACAGGCCATACATATCCTGTTATTGTACATACCAATAGGCAATAACTCCATTATGCATGATATGCCTGTGATACTGTGTATTATGTCTGTCATATCCACCATGACAGCTTTTCATTACACATAGTTGACATAGTATCCCCTACTGCAAGGCATACGTGCACGCGTCGTGCACATTACGTATGACATCGACGGTATATGCCCATACACATGTGTGCTGTGACAGTATACATACATGTCCTATCCCCTGCTATGGCACTTCCTTGTTGGACATCCACTGCCAGCATCGGTGTGGTGTGGCATTGTTCTCTGTTATGGCCCCCTGTGGCAGCCCTTGTGTTATCCCGGCTGTGTACATGATGTCCCACTGCTGTGCACACGGTGTCCACAGTCGTTGGTATGCTCAGCAGGATAGCACTACATAACCACCTTTCACCACTCTCTGCATTATGGACAAGTATCATTACTTACAAACACCATTCACGTACAGTACAGCTTCGTCATACACATCATGCGTTACACACCCGTACATATCGTGGGTTCTACATACCTTGTCTGTGTTTCCTTCCGTTTTTCGTTGCGTGTATCGCTATTCCATTTTCTCACTCTATCCATTTTGGAGTACTAGTTCGGTATGAGCATACGGTTTGAATATCCTGGGAGTCATCCTTATATCCGTCGATACCTGCAACATGTGGGTTCATCACACCAATAGCTGTTCCTTAGTGTGTACTTGTGTGCATATCACCTGTGCATCTACTCCATTCGTACATTACACGTCGTAACTAGGGTATGGTTGCATTCCTCACCTGGGCATTGGCTATTTGCCCTACCTTCGTGGAGATGGTCTGTATTGTGTTATGTTATGTGTAACTGCAGCAGCTATGTGTGGCGACAGGTACATTTCGCAGTGGTGTTAGCCGTGGATTGTGTGTGTTGGGTATGGTATTATGTTCGACATGTGGGTGTCCCTGTCCTGACGGCGTCTGTTGATGGCGTTTTGCATTCGGATGTGTAACATAGCTGTTGTATTCCTTTAAACAACGGATGCAAGTATGCATTCGCCGTTGATAGTGTTTCCCACGCGAGATGTTGCGGTTATGCAGCTGTCATTGACTGCCTGTATGTTTGTGCTGCTATTACGGCTTGCATCCCTTTGATATGTGCGATGGGGAATATCGGAGGTTGTAGGTGACGGATACGGGTTGTGGGCCTTGCATCTCTACATACACGGTATGCTTGTCTGTGTGCTCCATCCCTGCCTGGGGAGTTGACAGTTACTTGTCTGTTGTTCTGGGAGTGTAGGTTGTGTTGTTGTCATGTGGTGTTGGTATCGCCTGCGTGTGTGCTTCCTGCATGTATTCCTCCATCACATCGGTGGTATATCTGCGGTTGTTTACACGTGACGACTATCCCTTGTCATTCTGTCCCGGATATTTACAGTCATTGTGGTCCTGTACTTGTGATGGCCTGTTTGCCAGTGGTTGCCACCTATTCAGGTGGCGATTGCTTGTTTGACACTTGTAGAACACACAGCGGTGTTTACGGGCCGATACATGGCCATGATCAGTACCGGGGTAGCACATGTGTATTTTCGCGGTACATACCTATTGCTGTGTAACTTTGCCGACGTATCGTTTTGCAATTAGCATATCGGTATCATACATACCCTCATGATTAGTACATACGTCCTTTCCATTTCGTGTGGGATATATTCCTGTGGTACATTCTGGGACATTTTCACTTTGCATTGTTATACATCGCCACACGCCTAGCCAAGGTGGGGCTCTCAGTACTACTTTGGGAGTACTGGTGTACATACGCCTGGGGTTACTATACTGTATGCCTACACATGTTATTCCACTCCGCCTCTCACATGGCACCAACATACACATTTTACAGTGGCACACACATTACACTTGCACAGCGAAACACACGGCACCCTCACCGCACACATACACATACTGCGGCAGTCACAGGGACGGTTGCACACAGTACCTGAATGGCCCGCATCACCGGTGGCAGTGTCTACCTCCCCCCTCATATCATCATAGTATTACCCGCACATGTACTGTTACTGTACTGTGGCCTGGCGATCATTCCGATTCGCGGTTATGCATTTCGGTATGTTGACCTTTCTATGGGTGGCAGTTTCCTCTTCTGTTAAACCTCCTGGATGCTCAGGTTGTCTTTCACTATGTTTACTATGTACAGATATCGCGTGTTACTTCTCTGTCACCTTACATCCCTCTGATTCCCTGTCTTACCTGTTGTACTTATATGTGTATGTGTACATATATTTCTATGTGTGTAATTATATCTATCTACATATCTGTATATGCACATATCTACATGTCTATATGTATACACCTTGCGGCGAATGTGGCAGCATACAGCAACGCCGTCTGCTGTAGGACCCGCGTACGGTTCAGGTGTTGGCGTTCCATGCTCCTCTGGCTGTTGGGTGTGCAGTGTTTGGGTGCTGCCTATGTTGGAGTCACACATGGGGCCACCCATACGGTACACTTTACGGGTGGCCATGTTTGTGTGCCGTCCATTTCACTGTGTGTGCAGGTAGGGAGGTGTCAGTCCATGGGGCCTACGCTGTCAGAGTATGTGCTATATGTTCCCTCTTTGCCAGGACATAGGCATATTGGGTACGCCTCCGTCTGCCTACTGGGGCTGGCACAGTGTGTTCATGGTCCTGAACCCTCTGTGCCTGGACTGGCCTTGGCAGTTGTGGTGGGTTTTGTGGCCCTTCACCATTATGTCCCTGCAGCAGCTGCTTCCGCAGGATCATATTATGTAGCATGGCACATACTATGAATATGTGGGCACATGTGCCTGGAGAGTACTGCAGGGCTCCACCGGATGTATCCAAGCACCGGAACCGTGATTTCAGCATCCCAAACACACGCTCTATGATTATTCTGGTTTGTGCGTGTGCCTCATTATGGCGTTCTTGCATGTGTGTGTGTGCATTTCTGATGGGAGTCATCATCCACGGCTCCAGTGCATAGCCAGCATCCCCCACAAGGAGGCCTTGTGGGATGTCCCCCCTGGCGAATACCTGGTACAACTGTGAGGCATGCCAGATATGGGAGTCGTGGTAGCTTCCAGGGCTGCCAGCACACACATCCATGATAATGCCCTGCGCATTGCACACGACCTGCCAATTGATGGAGGGGAATCCCTTGCGGTTTATGTAGCGTCTACCCTGCTCCCCAGGTGGTGACTTGATTTGTATGTGCGTACAGTCTATCGCACCCAGTACCTCCGGGTATTGTGCCACACGGTGGAAGTGGCACATATTGCTAGCCAACTCCTCCTGAGATCTGGGGAAGTATATATGCTCATTGGCATGTGGTAACATGGCATCCAGAAACTGGTGTAGTACCCTGGATGCTGATGCCTGTGAGATGCCCATTATATCCCCAGTTGGCCTTTGAAAGGTACCTGTGGCCAGTATTCGCAAGCTTACACATACCTTTGTGTCCACTGGGATGGGCTCCCCTCTGTTGTTTCTTGTTCTCAGGCATGGCTGGCACAGCTCCACTATTTGCTGTAAAGTGTCCCTATCCACCCTGTAACGCTGTACTATCTCCAGGTCTTGTAGCCCCTGGTAGGTTACCCTTGGTCTGAACACTCTCCTTCTCCTCCTCCTCTGAGGCCTACGGTAGTTGTCGGCACCCTCCTCCACAACTCCGTCTGTCTCTAACACATGCTGATGGATCACGGCCACGGCGGCACCCAACATGTACATTTTAAAAGTTCCCCGTGTGTTTACACCTATAGTGCAGCGTTTGGGAATGCACGGCTGTGTGTTGTGTGCATTCACACTTTATACTGTTGTGCTGTACACCCGGTGATATCATAGGGTGTGTCTGTGCGGCCGTATCTGGGGATTATCTTCCGTATTTTACCGTTGGCACTGCAACGCTGTTGCCTTTGGTGTTGCATTACTCTTGCCTGCATTGGATTAGCTTTTGACCTTACCTTACTGTTTCTGCACATTGCACCTACTATTTCCTGGCATGCATCCTGCAGAGCCCTGTCATGTGTAGTTTCTGGGACATGGCATATCGTGCATTTTGTGTGCCGCCACCGTTATGCTGCCTGTCTACTTGGCTCTGCTGTGTCAGGTCTTCACTCTTTGCAATCTGCTACCTCCCCTACTTTCTTTGCATTCATATGCCTCCCCTATCCCGTTTTGCAGGTTTCTGCATGCAGAATTGTCAGCTGCCGCCGATTGGCCTTCGTGGGTTGATTACTGTTGATTGCTCATTACTACTCCAATTACACTGCTTCCGCATTTCCTCATATTCTCAACATCACCTTCCTGTAGCCGATGTTGTTTGCGGGCGGCGTCACATGACTGGGTTAAGGGAACGTAGTCATCCTCGTGCACATGCACCTCTGCGCGCATTGTGTGCTCTCAGCTCAACTATTTCTACACACGCCAGTCCTGCAGCTGTGCTGTGCAATGTACAGCCCAGGTTTGCTGGGCTCCAATGTGCTTCCTCCTACAGTGGCACACCCCTCTGCAGGTGACATGTATTCCCTCTGAGCCACTCCTCGGTGTATTACCGCTGCGCCATTTGGTACAGCCTTATGCCGGCGGGGGTTTTGCGATTCAGTATTATCTGCCTAATTTGCATGGCATTGACTACTAATTCATAGTTACCGCGCCGAACACTGCCGCGACTCCTTGGCAACCCTTGCATCGTGGATGTGGCTTTCCATGCATACCATGGTGTATTGTGGCTGTGAAGCTGATGTGTATTACACTGCTGTTTTATGACATTGTCATATTATTTCATTGTTTAGCACCTTCCAGACATGTCCTGGGGTTCTGCTGTGAGGTGCTGTGGACATACCATTTATGTTATTATTTACATGTTGTGCATGTTTTCTTTTGACATTCTCTGTGTCTTTCGCCATTGGCATATGGCAACAGTGTGATACCTGACGTTGACAACCTTCCATTACTCCTATGTTATGTTTGGGTAAATGTAAACCGTTTTTTTTTGGTTTACATTGCCATGCCCTTATGCTACACCTGTGCCACTTCGTGGATCGCTATATGCCTTCATTTGCATGGTGCAACACCGCACATGGGGTGTTTAGCATACCTACGCTGGAGGCGGTGCAGATCTGGCGCACGCCGGTAGTGCACGTGGGATTGGATCATACCTGAATCGCTCGGCGGCCATATTTGGCATTGTAACACCTACGCTATGCGTCCGCCTGGTGCAACGTTCATGAATCCCGGGGATAGTAAAAAGCAATGCAGCAGAGCAGACTATATGTATGTGCACAGTATACAGAGAGTAAATATACATAATAAAAAGCAATGCACAAGAACAGACAATATGTAGGCCCTACCATATACAGAGATAAAATACTTATATAGTAAAAGCAATGCAGAGGAGCAGACACTATTTAGGTGCTGCAGTACACAGAGAGTAAATATACATAGTAAAAAGCAATGCAGAGGGGCAACAATATGTAGGCGCTGCAGTACACAGAGAGTAAATATGCATAGAAAAAGCAATGGAGAGGAGCAGGCATTATGTAGGTGTTGCAGTATACAAAGAGTAAATATATACAGAAAAAAGCAAAGCAGAGGAGCAAACAATATGTAGGTGCTATAGTATCCAGAGAGTAAATATACATATTAAAAAGTAATCAAGAGGAGCAGGAAATATGTAGGTACTGCAGTATACTGAGAGTAAATATACATAGTAAAAAGTAACGCAGAAGAGTAGGCAATATATAGGTGCTGGAGTACAAGGAGAGTAAATATATATAAAAAAGCAAGGCAGAGGAATAGACAATAAGATGTAGGCACAGCAGTGTACAGAGAGTAACTATACATAGTAAAATGCAATGCAGAGGAGGAATAACGCATAGGTGTTGCAATACACAGAGAGTAAATATACAAACTAAAAAGCAATGGACATCAGCCAAAAATATGTGGGTGCTGCCATATAGAGAGAGTAAATATACATAGTAAAAAGCAATGCAGAGGAGCAGACAATATGTAGGTGCGGCAGTACACGTAGAGTAAATATACATAGCAAAAAACAATACACAGGAGCCAACAATATGTAGGTGCTGCAGTATAGAGAGAGTAATTATACATAGTAAAAAGCAATGCAGAGGAGCAGACAATATGTAGGTGCTGCAGTACACAGACAGTAAATATACATAGTAATAATAATGTAGAGGAGAAACAAGATGCAGATGCTGCAGTATACAGAGAGTAAGTATACATAGTAAAAAGCAATGTAGAGGAGCAGACAATATGTAGGCACTGCAATATACAGAGAGTAAATATACATAGTAAAAATGATGCAGAGCAGCAGACAATATGTAGGGTCTGCTGAACACAGAGAGTAAATATACATACTAAAAAGTGATGCAGAGGAACAGACAATATGTAGGTGCTGTAGTATGGTCTTCTTTTGGCTTTTCCCGGTTAGTGGTCGCCACAGCAGAACTCTGGTCCGCTAATGATTGGCAGTAGATTTTTATGGTGCCAAGGTGCCAGCTCAATGCCCAACCTTCAACAAAGTCATGCCCTATGTCTTTCAAATGCCACTTGACCACAGGGAGGATATGCAGACTCCACACAGAAGGAGCTCCAGCCAAGAGTCGAACAGGAGAACCTCTTAGTGTGAGGCGACAACGCTACCGCTGCACTACCATGGCTTATGTAGGTGCTGTAGTATACAGAGTATAAATATACATAGTAAAAAGCAATGCAGAGGAGAAAATGTAGGCTCTGCAGTATATAGAGAATAAGTACACATAGTAAAAGGCAATGCAGAAGAGCAGGCAATATGTAGGTGTGCAGTGCACACAGAGTAAATATACATAATAAAAAGGAATGCAGAAGATCAGGAATTATGTAGGCGCTGCAGTATACAGAGAGTAAAGATGCATAGTGAAAAGCAATGCAGAGCAGAAGACAATATGTAGGTGGTACAGTACATAGAGAGTAAATATACATAGTACAAACATTGCAGAGGAGAAAAATGTAGGCTCTGCAGTATACAGAGAGTAAATATACATAGTAAAATGCAATGCAGCAGAGCAGACTATATGTATGTGTACAGTATACAGAGAGTAAATATACATAATAAAAAGCAATGCAGAGGAACAGACAATATGTAGGCCCTACAGTATACAGAGAGTAAATACTTATAGTAAAAGCAATGCAGAGGAGCAGTCAATATGTAGGTGCTGCAGTAAACATAGAGTAAATATACATAGTAAAATGCAATGCAGAGGGGCAACAATATGTAGGCGCTGCAGTACACAGAGAGTAAATATACATAGTAGAAAGCAATGCAGAAGAGCAACAATATGTAGGTGCCGCAGTTCACAGTGAGTAAATATGAATAGAAAAAGCAATGCAGAGGAGCAGGCATTATGTAGGTGCTGCAGTATACAGAGTGTAAATATATATAAAAAAATGCAAAGCAGAGGAGCAAACAATATGTAGGGGCTGCAGTACACTGAGAGTAAATATACATAGTAAAAACAATGCAGAGGGCAATAACATATAGGCGCTGCAGTACACAGAGAGTAGATATACATAGAAAAAAGCAATGAAGAGAAACAGGCAATATGTAGGTACTGCAGTAAACACAGAGTAAATATACATATTAAAAAGAAATGCAGAGGAGCAGACAATATGTAGGCTCTGCAGTAAACAGAGAGTAAATATACATAGTAAAAAGCAATGCAGAGGAGCAACAATATGTAGGTGCTGTAGTATCCAGAGAGTAAATATACATAGTAAAAAGTAATCCAGAGGAGAAGGCAATATGTAGGTACTGCAGTATACAGAGAGTAAATATACATAGTGAAATGCAATGCAGAGGAGGAATAACGCATAGGTTTTGCAATACACAGAGAGTAAATATACAAACTAAAACGCAATGCACATCAGCCAAAAATATGTGGATGTTGCTGTATAGAGAGAGTAAATATACACAGTAAAAAGAAATGCAGAGGAGCAGACAATATGTAGGTGTGGCAGTACATGTAGAATAAATATATGTAGTAAAAAGCAATGCACAAGAGCCAACAATATGTAGCTGCTGCAGTATAGAGACAGTAAATATACATAGTAAAAAGCAATGCAGAGGAGCAGACTATAGGTAGGTGCTGCAGAACACAGACAGTAAATATACATAATAAAAAGTAATGCAGAGGAGAAACAAGATGTAGATGCTGCAGTATATAAAACCAATGCAAAAGAGCAGACAATATGTAGGCACTGCAATATACAAGGAGTAAATATAAATAGTAAAAATGATGCAGAGGAGCAGACAATATGTAGGGTCTGCTGAATACAGAGAGTAAATATACATAGCAAAAAGTGATGCAGAGGAACAGACAATATGTAGGTGCTGCAGTATACAGAGTATAAATATACATAGTAAAAAGCAATGCAAAGGAGCAGACAATAAGTAGGTGGTGCAGTACACAGAGAGTAAATATACACAGCAAAAAGCAATGCAGAGGAGAAAATGTAGGCACGGCAGTATATAGAGAGTAAGTATACATAGTAAGAGGCAATGCATAGGAGCAGGCAATATGTAGGTGCGCAGTACACACAGAGTAATAATACATAATAAAAAGCAGTGCAGAAGACCAGGCATTATGTAGGCACTACAGTATACAGAGAGTAAAGATACATACTAAAAAGCAATGTAGAGGAGCAGACAATATATAGACATTGCAGTACACATGGAGTAAATATACTTCGAAAAAGTAATCCAGACGAGCAGACAATATGCAGATGCTGCAGTATACAGAGAGTAAATATACATAGTAAAAAGCAATGCAGTGAGCAGATAATATGAAGGCACTGTAGTATACAGAGAGTAAATATACAAAATAAAAAGCAATCCAGATGGGTAAACAATATGTAGGCACTGCAGTATACAGAGAGTAAATATACAAAATAAAAAGCAATGCAGAGGAGCAGACAATAGGTAGGCACTGTAGTACACAGCGAGTAAATATAAATAGTAAAAAGCAATGCAGAGGGGCAGACATGTAGGCACTGCAGTACACAGAGAGTAAATATAAATAGTAAAAAGCAATGCAGAGGAGGAGGCAATATTTAGGCACTGCAGTACACACAGTAAATATGCATAGTAAAAAGCAATGCAGAGGGGCAGACATGTAGGCACTGCAGTATACAGAGAGTAAATAAACACTGTGTAAAAATCAATGCAGAGGAGCAGACAATATGTAGGAGCTGCAGTACACACAGTGTAAATATACATAGTAAAAAGGGATGCAGAAAAATAGGGAATTTGTGGATGCTGCCATATACAGAGAGTAAATATACATAGTAAAATACATTGCAGAGGAGCATACAATATGTAGGTGCTGCAGTAAACAGAGAATAAAGATACACAGCAAAAAGCAATGGAGAGGAACAGACAATACGTAGGCCTTAGAGTATACAGATAGTAGATACATATATTAAAAGCAATGCAGAGGAGCAGACAATATGTAAGTGCTGTGGCACACAGAGAGTATACATAGTAAAAAGGAATGCACAGGGGCAGACAATATGTAGGTGCTACAGTATACAGAGAGTAAATATACGTAGTAAAAAGCAATGCAGAGGGGCAACAATATGTAGCCGCTGCAGTACACAGAAAATAAATATACTTAGTAAAAAGCCATGCAGAGGGGCAACAACATATAGGTGCTGCAGTACACAGAGAGTAAATATATGTAGTAAAAAGCAATGCAGTGGTGTATACAATATGTAGGAGCTGTAGTACACAGAGAGTAAATATACATAGTAAAGAATGATGCAGAGGAGAAACAATATGGAGGCACTGCAGTATATACAGAGTAAATATACAAAGTAAAAAATGATGCAGAGAAGCAGAAAATATGTAGGCGCAGCAGTATATAGAGAGTAAATATACATAGGAAAATGCTATGTAGAGGAACAGACAATATACAGGCATTGCAGTACCCATGGAGTAAATATACATAGAAAAAGCAATGCAGAGGAGCAGATGATATGTAGATGCTGCAGCATACAGAAAGTAAATATACATAGTAAAAAGCAATGCAGAGGAGCAGACAATATGAAAGCACTGCAGTACACTGAGAGTAAATATAAGTAGTAAAAAGCAAAGCAGGAGAGCAGGCAGTATGCAGGTGCTGTAGTACAAAGAGAGTAAAGATACATAGTAAAAAGCAATGCAGACTAACAAATAATATGTAGGAGTTGCAGTACACACAGAGTAAATATACAAAGTAAAAAGCAATGCACAGGAGCAAACAATATGTAGGCTTTGCAGTATAGAGAGAGTCAATTTACATAGAGAAAAGCAATGCAGAAGAGTAGGGAATTTTTAGATGCTGCAGTACACAGAGAGTAAATATGCATAGTAAAAAGCAATGCAGAGGAGCATACAATATGTAGGCACTGCAGTAAACAGAGAATAAATATACATAGTAAAAAGCATTGGAGAAGAACAGACAATCCCCCAGATTCACGAATACTCCATGTAAGACTTAATAAGTCTTACTCGGAGGCTGCAGTTGAACGGTATGATGTCAGCATGCCATGAATATGCATGAGGGCACACTGACTCAACCGTAAGTCTTACACTGTCTGTGTAAGAAAGCAGGGGGCATGTCCGACTGCCGAGCAGTCTAAATGTCCACCCCCCTGCAAGTGTTTTAAAACTAAACAAAGCACACACACAAGAGTGAGTCCGCTCAAATGTCCCTGCACCCAACACCACACCCCCTGATATTGTAAACCTCTATCACAGTTCTAAAATGCAAAACATTAAATATATTTTTTTAAATCCCCAAAATAGCTGCCCGTATTTGTGCATGTGTGCGCAGGCGTGCCCATTGTTTAGCTAGAGTTAGCAATTCTGACATGGAAGAGCATAAGAAAAAATGTTAATGCAAATCACACCAAATAGCAATAGCATAATGGTAAAAAGTTCACACAAAGAAAAGGCATTCACGGTTCAAGTCCCACCCCTCCCCTTCCTATTTATTTTTTAAAACAGTATATGAAATAATACCTGACAAATATGTTTAAACATTACTAAAAAGCAGTGAAATGGTCAGTGTATCAGTGAACAAAATAAATATTTTAAAGGATCCTGATATAAAATTGCCTGCAGTTAAGCAGCACTTCCCCAGTGCAATAGAGTTGCCCATAGTTCAATGGCGCTTTACCCAGTGCAATAGAGTTGCCCATAGTTCAATGGTGCTTTACCCAGTGCAATAGAGTTGCCCATAGTTCAATGGCGCTTTACCCAGTGCAATAGAGTTGCCCATAGTTCAATGGCACTTTACCCATTGCAATGCGTTTGCGTGGACGTGCATGCCGCGCCAACAAGGGCACGGTAGGGCACCGAGGAGCAACGTAGAGCAAAGTTGCTTAAATGCAGTCACACTCCCTAGCCTGTCTGGATAGTATGAAAATAAAATGAATGACAAGGTTTGAACCCAGGACTCTGTGCATCATGAGCAAAGTACAGAACCACTAAGCCATGACAACATAGGGGAAAAAAGCCACTATTAACATACATATACTTACGAATGGTAGTTTAACCATTACTAAGCAGGTCTGCAGTCAGCCGAGAATTTTACAAAATGGCCAATCACAAAAAAGTGCGAGAAATGTGGCATATTTAAGCCCCACAGGCGGGAATACACGCCATAACTGATTGTAGCTCACATCTGCAGTTAGAATGTCTGGTGTTGCAGAGGGAACATGCTTCTGAGCGCAACGTTGGGGGATCGAGGAGTCCAAATACATGGTTTGGCTCCTTGTCCACCATCACGAGTCAAGACTCCTGCAGGGCCAGTTCCAAGGGACAGAGTACAAGGCAGAGGCTTAGAACCAGTTAGCTCATGACCTCACCAGTGCCACAGGCATTCCTTGGACTGGTGAGCAGGTCCGTCACCACCATGCAGACCCGAAGAGACGAAAGCAGGACCACCTGAACCAATGGATACAGGAGGCCCGTGGGATGCGGGATGCCCCACAACTGAGTATGTAGCCATAGAATGCAGTATGTAAGAATTGATAATGGAATATGTATAACGGATAGGTATGTCTCAATATCCCTTCATTTACTTTACAGCTGCAGGTGACCGTGCTATGAATCAGCAAGCCTATGCTGATAGGCTGCGCCACCAGTCAGGTTAGTGATTATTATGCATGTATTGTTATATAAAATATGGGAGAGAGCATGAAAGAAAGTGTTGTAGTCCAATAATACAGCCATAAAATTGCCTGAATAAGTCCTCTGCATGTACTGTCAGAAAAAAACGTCATAGAGGCAGAATAAGAGTGTAGAAATCAATTAAGAAAGGTAACATATGTCTGGAATAATATCTCTGCAGGCACTGTCATATAAAATAAGTGAGTGAGCCTGAAAAAAGATTGTTCAATCGTATTAATAAAGGTATAATATGTCTTGAACATGTCTGCCATATACACTGTTAAAACAAATAAAACAGCGAGCCTGTAGAAAAGTGTGTAATGTCATTAATAAAGGTCTAAAACCCAGAGTGTGTCTGTGACACAGAGTCTGAAATGTTGTTGTACCCTTGCAGTATATAAACAGTGCTGTTTGAAAAGGTGCTGGCAACCCAGAGTTGTGCAGTCCCATATAAAGTGGGTGATGGAAGTACTAGTAGCTGTGAAACATATATACAGTCCACAACAGGCAGTTACTGGCTGGCATGAATAAGTAAACCTGGCACACGTGTAGCATGTTATTTTTTCCCCAAAAATGTGAGTGTGTCAAGAAATGCAGGGTTCTGTACAAATCGAAGTGAAAATGTCATGTGAAAACATCCCAGATATGTAGATAAAGAAATAGAAATGCAATCAAGAAATATGTAGCAGTAACATCTGCATCCTGGACAGTTAGTATGTCAGATATAGGTCAGGCATATATTAAATAGCCAAACCCATTACACAACCTAATGTATGGTGGCAAGTATAATAATACAGGTAGGGGATATACACTTGCAGTCACTAGGAATGTAGTGTAGACTAAAAGGTCATTATAAGATGTTAACCGAGGTTTTTCATACACCCTACTGTATGTGCATAAACCATGCAATTCCACACCTCAATGGGTATGTGTAATCTTAAAGATTTGTTGGGACATATGTCCTATTGTTCTATAAATATTTGCATTCATGTTGATGCATGTGCCCTGTTTAAACACCACAATCATGGCGGCATGTTGCTACCAAACATCCCTGCATGCTGTTGGAATAACCACTGTGGTTCAATATATGCAAGTGTTATGCTTGCTGTTCAACTCTTGTACCCTTGGTGTGTTGAGTTAATGGAAATATTATTGCATGCTGTTGCAACTAATCTGGAATGCTGTTTTGCTTATGTTGTAATTAAACACACCTAATCACAGAACGTATGGGAAGGCCGGTCCCGGCGGACCCACCTGTCCCTCCTCAGCCGGCGAGTGCACCTGGCACCAGCAGGTCCGGTCCCCAGCCCGGGCATCCTCCTCCATTGGTCCTGTGCCACCTTCATGTGGAAGTGCTGCAGGGGATGGGGCTCAACCCCCCCCGTGCAAGCATGGGTGGAGAAGGGCCTCCTGTCACCCTTCAAAGGGTCCGGGCTGTGGTGCGTAGGGAGATCCAGCATTCAGTCGCTGATCCCCTACACCAGCTTGAGGCGAACATGGCGCATCTCATGGGTGAGCCTGCCCGTCCTACGCAGCCCCCGGCACAGCCACCCTCGGGGCTGTGAAGGTTCAGTGGTGACTGCCCATAGGTGGGGATCTCAGTTCTACTGTTACCATCTGTGGGCTCATGGGCTTGTGATTTCCAAACATCCGACCCCGTCAATTGTGTTCACCCACCCCATGTGTCATACACCACCCCTGTATGCAGCTTGTCTGTCTTGTCTGTTTACCTTCCCAACCTACCTCCCCGGACATACCTGCTTCCTCTACCTCACTTACCACTCTCACCTGAAAAAAAATTAAAAAAGGGCAATCTGTACCCACAAAACAATTATGCCCCATACATAGCTGCCCATTTCGCACACATGTCCATCGGACAAACATGTAAGCTGATAATTAGAATTGGCAGTACAACATACTTTGTTGTCCTCACCCCTCTCCCAGGTGTGGAAGGTTTCAAATTTCACTCTAAACTAATTGTATATGCACAGCTGTTGCTGTTAAAGAAATGGGCAGCTATGGACCTTCCCTACACCCGTCCTGCACATCCTGAGCTTGTGTATCTACTGTGTGTCCCTCTTTGTGCCCCCTTTTTCACCACTTTCCTATCTCCACATTTTCTTTTCTTTAAAATAAATTAGCATGGGGGTTGGCGGGAGTAAGCACATTTAAGCAGTAGTAAGTGGGTTTAAGCGAGTGTGCGCATGTGTACGCTTAGCTAAGCGTAGCTCAAACCCAAGCAAACCCACTTACAACTGCTTAAAAGTGCCTTAGTCACTCTATGAAAGGGCCCTTGTTCTGCTCAGCAGCAAAAGAAAAGACCTCTGCCAGTCTCGAACCCCAGACCATTGACACAATAGACTGCATGAATTACCACTCAGCCACACAAATAGCTTGCTTCTGAAATAACTATATCATGCATTACAATGAGGGAATGTAAATGAAAATTAGGAATGGTATAACACTAATCCTTTTCTGTGGGTCTTTACCAGCAGTGGTTGTGGAATTGCATGACATGACTGTGAAAGGAGAACCAGCCATCCGAGCAGGGAATGTTACAGTAGCACCTTACAAACACCACACTGTATCAGACCAGGATTAATACTGGCCACAGGAATACAGTGCAATAACCACATTTGTATGGCAGTTAATTGTGTAAGTGAGAAAAATGTACATACTCCCATGTATCCTGTGTTAGCATTTGGAGGGGTGCGTACATGTCTTCACTGAGATGTGTGTACTTGAAGCAGCAACATTCAGGTTTGAGTACAACATGCATATCATTGACTACAACCCTAGCATCAGATAAGAGACATATACCAACCTTCAGAGTGACACAACGGTGTCCAGAACAAGCAAGCATGGGCCCCACCTTGGAAATCTGAAAGGGCTATGCCTACCTAAACTAGCATTTTATAGCAGTGGGCTGCAATCAAAGTGAGTAATGCAATCACCAAACAGCAGGCTGCATGCAATTACTGAATGGTGGGCAGCAACTGGTGCAGAGGCTGTCACATGCACAAGTGCAGATACCTAGAAAAGCAGGCTGTACTTGCAGTCCACACATGCAATTATATCATTGCAGGTGCTGTGAGATAGAGAGTGAGAGAGAGAGAGAGAGAGAGACAGAGACAGAGACACGGACACAGACACAGACACAACTGAGACAGAGACTGAACAGAACAGAGTGAGAAATAGAGACAGAACATTGAATAGAGGGCTAAACCAAAACAAACACCAATAAAAAATAAAAACTACAAAACCGTAATACACAGAGCAGGGAAATACTAAGGTTAGGTATGTAACTAACATGTATGTGTTGGCATGTTGTAGATGTTCCTGAAGAGTACTCTACACACTGCAAATTTTCCATGTGTGGCAGCAGTATGTATCTATCTGTATCTGCACATGTGCATAGGGCAAGGGACATACTGCAACTGTTAGTGAAGGGTGGAGAGATATCTGTCAGTGAAGTTTGATATGTGCATATATCCATGTAGGTCGTAGTGTGTGGCTTAGAAAAAAACATGCAGCGAGCAGGAGCAGCCATAGGTCAACTGGTGCCCTAGGCAAAAGGGCTCCATGGCGCCCCCGACCAGACTTCCTGGTGCCCCCATCCTTGTCGTACTATACCACATAAATAGTGGAAAAGTACCCCTGCTAGAACGGTGACCTAGGCAGCCACCCAGTTTGCCTATGCCTAAGGCCAGCTAAGGTAGTGTTGATATATGTCATGTGGTGGTAAAATGCTGTGGGACAGATGTGTCAGATCAGCTGTGTTACAGCCAGTGAGGCAACAAGGGCTGAGGACACCCACATGCATTTTCCACAACACTGTGCAATTTAATCACATACCTGTATATCCCACAACTGTCACATAAGTGATATCCCCACCATGAAAGGTGGACTGTACATGTGCCTATATGTACATCCATGTAGACAGCAATGGATGTGTACATGCATGTGTATAGATATGCATGTATATAATATATATATATATATATATATATATATATATATATATATATATATATATATATATATTTATAGCACTTTGTGTGCTGTGTATTTTTCTAGCTAGTTTCACTGTGTGTGAGGTATTAACTGGAAATTGTCCACTTTTATTAAGCATCTGTTGGGTTGTTTCTGATAACTGGTTACAGTAAACTCTTTTTTTCTAGAGGCTCCTTTAGCTGTTTAAAACTTTCATTTAAAGTCTCACTGCTGCTTTTCAGCTGTGAAACATTTCTGCAGTTTGTTTCCCACCCTCCATCCCTGCTGGTATAGTGTTTTTATAGTTGGTGGATTTGCAGTTGCCCACCCCTAGTGTAAATTTGATCTGGGACCCTCCTCCCAGTCTAGTGTCATTACCTCATTCTACCCAGTACAGGGAGAACATTTGAGAAGGCCAATCAGCTTAGTTTTAGCTACACCTTTCTCTCTTTCCACTAAAAAAAAAAAAAAAAAAAAAAAAAAATGTATCTGCTTTTACTGTATTTGTGTTTTTTCCTACTTTATTTTGCTTTTGCGTCATCTTAAAAGTACTCAATTGTATTTATTACTGCTTGGTGTAACTTATTCTACGCCTTTTAGTTTAAGCACTTGGGCTTTAGACCAGTTGTTTTACATTAGGAAGGCTTGTGGGCTGCACTGTGGTGGCAGGACAGGTAGCTTACATCCTTCTAAGTTGGGAACTGCTGATTGAGGGCTCATTGTCTGTTATTCTAAAAGTGTATTAGTTCTGGTTTAAGCACCTGGGCTTCAGGCCAGTTATTTTACATTAAGAAGGTTCATGGTCTTCATGGTCTGCACTCTTGTGGGAGAAGAGGCTGGACTCTGCCCTTCTGAGCTGGGAATTTCTGGTTAAAGGCTTATAGTGCCTGCATATTTGAACTATTTCTTACTGTAATTGGTACACCTTGTTTGCTGTAGCATAGACTAGATCCAGGCCTGCTGAATCTAGTTTTGTTTGTATGCTTGTTATTTCCCTGAAAAGCTAATGCCACCTAAAACGCGTCTTTTCATCGCTTCTGTGGATCCCTAGTGATATCTGCATTGCTTACTGTACTTATTTCCTTGTTTCACTTGAAAGAAAGTTACTGTTTGTCATTTTTGCATTTGTTACCTGGCACTTGCTCACTAAAGCAATTATATAAGTCAGCACTAAAAAATTAAAAGCACTACACCCTCACAAACTCCCCCTGGAGTACCTTGCTCCCCATTGGCCATTTTTTCAATTATAAAGAAATTCCCAATACTATTCTAGCATGTCCAAAGGTCAGTTGTCAATCTCCTCTCCAGTCCAGCTGGTGAATCTGGGAATTTTGAGGCAATGTTACAACTGCCTCATGTACACAGACAACCCTCTCCTCCTCCCAACAAATTCCAACACATGTGAGAGATGCAACCATATAGCCAAACTGGAGGCTAAGCTCTCTCAACTCAGTACTGGCGTAACCAGTCAGGAGGAGAAGGAAACCACACTCACTAAAATTCCAGTCTCACATAGACCTACCACAACAGCAAACCAAACACATAAACACACAAAAACATACTTGGAGGCTCTAAATAAAAATCTGCCTAAGCAGCAGAGACCTCCAAAGCAGACACCCAAGCACCCACAAAACAAAACACGTGCAACACATAGCTCACAAAGCCAGTGTGCCGAACAGTCACAGCCCTTAAGGCTAAACAATACACCTGATACACTTGTAATAGGTGACTCTATCATCAGGCACACTGACGTCCCATAACACAAGCACTCAGGTCACTCCAAGGCAAGTACAAATATGACTCAGTCATTGTCCATGCTGGTGTGAATGACCTGAGACATACCTCCCTGGACTACATGAAAAGAGGCATAGAGGAGCTCTCTGAGCATGTAGCCCAGGCCAGCATGACCCTGACCTTGAGTAGCATCTTACCCTCACCAAGAATGATGCCACAGTATGAAGACAAGATGATCAATTTCAACAACTGGCTTAAGTATTGGTGTCATTCAAAGGGGATCCAATGCCTGTCAGCCTGGGATGACATGCTCAACAAGCCATGATGCTTCGCTAGGGACGGCTTGCACCTGTCACCCCTGGGCTTTTGGATATTGGCAAAGGCTCTTGCTACCCCCATAGTGCCTTTTTAGGCAAGGCTCAAAAGACAAACCCACCTCCATAGGTATCACAAGGGATAAGAAACTAAGAGTAATGCTACTCAACGCCAGAAGTCTAAACCTCAAGATGCACGCATTCGAAACTCTCCTTAGCATGGAGAACATTGATATCTGTGCAGTAACAGAAACCTGGTTCAAGGCTCTCGAGAGCACCCCAGCACTATCAGGTTATACCTCATACCATGCTTTTCGGCCTCAAAACTTGGACCGAACCACAAAAGGAGGGGGAGTATCAATATTCGTCAAAGATACCCACACCTCCAGGTTGGTGGCACAGCACGAAGCATCAGAGACTATCCATGTGCAACTAACAGTGGGTAAAACTGCCTTCCAGTTTATAGCCTGCTACAGACCACCCTCCCAAACCCAGGAACCCCACTCGGCCTTCCTGACAACACTGGAAAATATGAAGGTCTCTCCAAACACCATTATATTGGGTGACTTCAACTACCCAACCATAGACTGGGAGCATTACTCTAGCTCCAACACCCTAGCCCAAAGGTTCCTAGAATTTATAAACTCAAATGCTATGGAACAACTTGTTACCTCTCCCACAAGAGGGGAAACATACTGGACCTGATCATCACCAACATGGGCACTCTATGCTCCAGACCAGAAGTGTATCCCTCACTGGTAAGATCAGACCATAAACTAATCTCACTGGATATTCACATCCCGACCCCACCACATGCCCAGAAAGCCACAGTGAAAAACTTCTCTAAAGCAGATTTCACACTCCTCAAAACCGAGGTGGAATCCTTCAAAGCTCTCGGGCCTGTGGAAAATACGGCCCAGACCGCAAAATCCTTTATAAACGCATTCTATGAACACCTTCAGGAATGCATGGATCATGCAATCCCAAATAAAACCAAGACCCAATCCTCCAAAGGCAGACGTCCTGTCTGGTGGACCCCAGCCATAAACAAACTATACAATAGAAGGAGTAAGCTACTACATGATAGAGCAAAATCCCAAAAAGGGAAGGCATCTCTGATCAGTATTAGCAAAAGACTACGGGCACTCATAAAATAGTCTAAGGCCAGCATCGAGAGAAAAATTGCACAGGACACTAAGGATAATCACAAGGCTTTCTTTAGTTATGTTAGGAGCCTGGGTGGGAATTCCCAGATATGCTCAGAATTAGTCCAAAATGACAAAAAATACACCAAACCCACAGACATTGCCAACATCCTAGCTGACAGGTTCAGCATAAATGTCCCCCCCCTCCCCACCAAAAGGGCTAATATCTATCCCAGCAGAGTGCTGCCCCCTGACATCTCAGATGCTCAGGTAAGAGCTGCCCTCTCCAAACCAAGAAACACAGCATCAATGGGACCAGACGGTGTCCCGGGCTGCGTCCTACATGAACTCCAAGAAGAGCTAAACCCAAACCTAAAACTACTTTTCAATCTCAGCCTTACTACAGGATATGTAGCCAAAGAGTGGCGTATAGCAACAGTGGTCCCTCTCCACAAAGGTGGGGCCTCAACGGATCCTGGAAACTATCACCCCATAAGTCTTACTAGCTTGGTCTGCAAAGCTATGGAAAGGATCATCATGGACCTTATAAATAAAGATATTGGGGACCTACAGACACTGGATCCTACCCAGTTCAGCTTTGTTAAGGGCAGATCCTGCCTCTTAAATCTGGTTGATTTCTTTGAAACAGTCACCAAGGCCATTGACAAGGGGAAGGTGGTCCACACAGCCTACCTGGACCTCACAAAAGCCTTTGATACAATACGTCACTCAGGCATTATAGATAAGCTCACCAGCTTAAATATAAACCCCTATGTCACTAAATGGGTTGCAAACTGGCTCAAGGACAGAACCCACATGGTTAGAATAGCTGGAGCCATGTCAGACTCCAAACCAGTTACAAATGGCATCCCACAAGGCTCAGTCCTGGGACCTCTCTTGTTCGGTATATATTTCTCGGAGGTACAGGCCAACATGGAAGGACTGTGGCTGATCAAGTTCGCAGATGACTGCAAACTGGGTGCCATAATAGACTCTCCAGCCGAGACAAGCATCCTCCAAAAGGGCCTCATAGAAACAGACAACTGGTGCCAGAGCCATGGCCTCAAGCTAAACGCCAAAAAAGTGTATAGTCATCCCCTTTGGCAAAAACAAAGTGCCCACAAATTACCACATAGGTGGTAATCCATTAAGTACAGAAGAAGTAATTAGGGACCTGGGGACCCAAGTTGATAGCAATCTCTCATTTGACAACCACGTGGCCAAAGTGGTTAGAAAAACATTTTATATAGCCCACCTAATCATGAAGGGATTCACATCTAGATCAGGGGAGGTCATCATGCCTCTTTACTCATCCCTCATCAGGCCCATAATTGAGTACAATGTCCTTTTGGGATGTACCTTACCAGACACCTGCAGCAACTGGAAAGACCCCAAAAGTACCTCACCAAGAGGATCAAGGGGCTCAAACAGATGCCGTATGCTGCCCAGTTAAAGAAACTCCAGCTCTACTCAGTGGCATACCGCCTGCTCAGAGGCGATCTGTGCCTGACGTATAAAGCCATATCCAACCCGGAATTAATGGACATGCTGCACCTCAGAAAATCCAAATCCCATTGAGCTACGCGCTCGAGGGACGTGAACCTCAGCACTGAAATAAATAGGACATGCTGGAGGGACAGATTCATAACCCAGAGGCTCCCTTCACTCTGGAATAAAATCCCAGTCCAGGTTAGGCAGAGTCCCTCATTGACTCTCTTCAAGAGGAATCTTGATGAGTGGATGGGAGATCATAGGTTTACCCCAGGTATCACTTCTGTGTCACTGTTAGACAGAGGCAAAGTATACTAACCTCGAAAAAGGGCATAGCAAAATTAATTTAAAATGGGTGGTGAAAGCCATACACACTCTGGCTAGGCTTATAAATGCCCTACGAACCTAACATATATATATATATATATATATATATATATAGATATAGATATATATATATATATAGTGAGAGAGAGACAGAGAGACATGGTTTCATATGTACCACAACAGGTGTGTGGTGACCAAGGCATGGACTGTAGACAAGTGTTGATACTGCAGTGCCATTCCACCTTCCCAAAACAGTGTACCCATTAACTACCACATAGGTAGAGATGTGCCTAACAGTGAAGGTGTGATAAGGGAACATGGGACACAGGTGGACAGTACGTCAGGACGTGAACCTCAGCACTGAAATAAATAGGACATGCTGGAGGGACAGATTCATAACCCAGAGGTTCCCTTCACTCTGGAATAAAATCCCAGTCCAGGTTAGGCAGAGTCCCTCATTGACTCTCTTCAAGAGGAATCTTGATGAGTGGATGGGAGATCGTAGGTTTACCCCGGGTATCACTTCTGTGTCACTGTTAGACAGAGGCAAAGTATACTAACCTCGAAAAAGGGCATAGCAAAATTAATTTAAAATGGGTGGTGAAAGCCATACACACTCTGGCTAGGCTTATAAATGCCCTATGAACCTATATCTACATATATATATATATATATATATATATATATATATATATATATATATATATATAGTGAGAGAGAGACAGAGAGACACGGTTTCATATGTACCGCAACAGGTGTGTGGTGACCAAGGCATGGACTGTAGACAAGTGTTGATACTGCAGTGCCATTCCACCTTCCCAAAACAGTGTACCCATTAACTACCACATAGGTAGAGATGTGCCTAACAGTGAAGGTGTGATAAAGGAACATGGGACACAGGTGGACAATAGCCTCTGCTTTGATGAAGACAGTGCCACACTGCACCTGTAATCTGTCTGTGTGGTATGTGTCATGACAACAGGTGTGTCAGCTATGGACGTATAGGGTAGAGTTCCCCTGTACTCATCACAATGCCCTGTGTGGTATGTACTTCACATGACAACTACGCCAGGTGAACAGGCCACAGACAGACCCCCCCAGAGGGTAATACTGACTGCAAACAGATGCCCTATGCTGACTGACTCACAAAATCACAAGTACACTGTATTGCATACTGGCCACACAGAGGTGAGCTCTGCTGGACATACAGAGGTATGTCACACCCATAGCTGGGTGACAACCACCATGACAACATATCACAATCCCTCTGGAATAAATGCTCTAAGGCCCTAAACCTTGTCAGCTCACTAAACGGCACATGCTGGAGGGATAGGTTCCCATCTCAGAGATATGCCATACACCAGAACAGACCACATAGCAATAGCAAACAAGGCTCCTCCTTAGCAGTTGTTATAAATACCCCTGATGATTCTGTGGGAGATTGGAAATACACCCCAGGAAACACCTCTGTGGTTCAGGTTGGCAGGGGCAAGTGAAATCAAAGTACATGTGTGTTAAAGGCCAGGGTAGCATATGGCTAGGCTGCCGTAGGCCCTAGGGCCAGTAGCATATTACCTACCTATGACTCTATGCACTCACACATGTACTTAATGCAATAGCTGCTATGTGACATTGCATAAGTTTAACGTTGAATGTGTGCAAGGTCTGTAAAGGTGTGATAGTTTAGTTTGATGTTGTATCTGACATGGTAGTGCCTATCCTAGCTGTGAGGACAGCAACTGATGTGTAATGTACTGTTAGGCAGACATAGTAGTACGGCAGATGATGTGATGTAGTTCTCCATTGACGAATGTGGTGTCTCATTGCAGGCTAAAGCAATACATGTATGCTTAGTGAGTGGTACTGCTGGTGAATCCATCACCAATATGAACTGTAGTACTACCTGAAGCTGTAGGCCTAAACAGCACAGTATGGAGTGTGTTCACATTGCTTGGAAACACTGTCATGTGTGTTTCCTGTAGTCTCCACAGAGGACAGAATGCAGACATAAGGGTGTGTAAGTAGTGGCACACAGTATTGTATGGTACACATGTAATACTCATCTGTGTTGGCATACAGTGGTGTGTTGTATGTTTGCCTGATGTGTGTGATTATGCATGTACAATGGCTGTGATCATATGTGTGTTACAGGGTAAATGTGTGTATCCAGCAACATATATAGTCTGTTACAGCAGTATGCCACCTATAGTACAACTGGACACATCTGTTAGGCAGTGCTATGGCATCAATGACTAGGGTGGTTGATTGGTACTACTGTACCTGTACTATACATCCATTGCAATGGATGACATCTCTGTTCATGCATCGGTGTGATATACACCCCTGTCTTGAGGTTGTGCAATGTATCACAAACAGTGATGTCGGGTACTGTTGTATAGTGGTGTGATATATAGAGTCTGCCAGGCAGTGTTAGTTAGTTGTGGCCTGAGAACCAATAAGTGGTATTGAACGTGTGCAACCTCTGACAGACAATAGGATGGTATATATGGCAGTAAAGTGATATCTGTGGGTAAAGGTGTAAAGGGTGACACAGGACACTCTCACACATATTGTTCATATCTTTTTCATCCCAATGGCCCACCACCGCAACACAGCGTATACAGCGGAGGAGGAAGAGGTGATACGCAACAGCCTTTTGCAGCAGTACACAATGCTTTTCTCCAGAAGCGGCCAGCACCAGCAGGAGCGGACTGCACTGTGGCAGGAACTTGTTACTTGGGTAAATGACATAGGCATGCATAACCGGACATATGAGCAGGTACGCCATCACTGCAGTGATTTAGTTAGACAAGTCTGGCAGTGTGTGTCTGATATCCAAAGACAGCAGCTTGCCACAGGTGGAGGGGTGGCCATTCATCCCCCCCTCACCAGAGCGGAGGAGCTACTCCTAAGCATGGTGGCTCCTGGACAACAGCTACAACAACCACTGGCATGTGTTGTAATGGAGGCTGGAGCCACCCAGCACATCCACCTGGAGCAAGAAGGTAATATGCCCAATCTGTAGACTACAGTTAACTGTATTGTTAGATTATGTGTACATGAGATGTGTACTGTGTGTTTAGCAGTTCAGCTGCCTAGTGTTGTGCAATACGGATAATTTGAATAATGTCCCTACACTTACACCTGTGACTGTTGACTGTTGTTGTACTGCAGTTTAGCATACCCACTGTAGCAATGCCACAGTTGTGGCCACTGATGAACCCTCACATATTCTCATATGTCCCTCTGGTGTGACGGCAGGGCAGCCGATCCATGCTGGTGAGTGTATTATACCTGCAATGTTGATAATGAAATACATGTCATAGGTGAGGTGTAGGCCATGTACACATAACACACCTATGCATAATGCATGCCGTGCATGTTTGCTGTGAGATGTCGCACAGCTCAGTAATGTCAGTAGCTGCCTCAATGACATGCAATACACAGAGCATGACATGCAGTTGTGGCAACCCCACACTGCACATTGGATAGGCATAGTTGCAACACCTGTACACAACATAACACTTTGATCACATGCAGTACATAAAGTCATGCTACATATGGCATAACCACACACCTGCTGTAAGGTCACACGTCAGTATCCCACATGTCATCCACACACACATGATGTACCTCGGGGGTAGAGGCCTATCATGGGGCTGTGTAACACTCTTCAACACATAACACAGTCATGTGAGGCAATGCTCCCTACTGGGGACCTCATACACCCATGTACAAAGTGGCTGTGTAATAGTGAACGTATCCACGGTACTGCATTTCAGGTACAGCATGCTAGGCGGTGGTCTGTCACACAGTAGTAGCCGTGAGTGACCACAAGATGCATGATGATGATGAGGATGGCACATGGTACTACACCCCATCCGGTTACAACGACCACAGTACTACACATAGCAGTCTTTGCTGTGCACCTCATTGTTCTGTGTGTGCAAATATATGCACCTATACACACCATGCCTACCATGTTGTGTGTGTGCTTACATATGCTAGTATACACATTCTGCACATCAGTCAACATCTGTACAAAGAGTCACATATATGTCCTGGAATGCTATTGGGTGTATAGGTCACATGACACACATTGGGTATGTGTGGTGTTTAATGCTGCAGTCGTGTAGCATGCCATGTCGTGACTGGCACTGACATATCTACAATATGTGCCACATTCACCATAACCACTGTACAATGTCCATGTCGAGCACTGGCATTCCTTCACATCTACATGCACCACTCATCCCATGTCTGTACAATGCATGCATTTGCTACACCTGTGCCCACTATTATGTGCTATGGACACAGACACTGTCATCAGACATGGCAATCTATGTGTCACACAGATAACACATGCAGCCATGGTATGTATACCATTGAGTGATGGTGCACATGACATTGCAGAGCAGATAATACTTGCACAGCAATGTTGTGTCCATGTACACACTCTGTTCCAGGGTGTATCCAATCACTGAACAACTACACACATGCATCAAAGCCATGTATAATGTCATTAGATAGGGCAGTCTACACTTGCACTGCATGGTCTTGAGCAACACATATTCTGCATGCTGATACGTGTGTGGTGACTGTTTGCCTTGTGATACTGTCACCCACCATCATCCACTATTGTGTATGTGTTGGATTGCTGGTGTGTGTGTGTGTGTGTGTGTGTGTGTGTGTGTGTGTGTGTGTGTGTGTGTGTGTGTGTGTGTGTGCAGTGTATTTATGTGCATGTGTGCATGTGTGCATGTGTTCATGTGTTCATGTGTTCATGTGTGCATGTGTGCATGTGTTCATGTGTGCATGTGTGCATGTGTTCATGTGTTCATGTGTGCATGTGTGCATGTGTGCATGTGTTCATGTGTTCATGTGTGCATGTGTTCATGTGTGCATGTGTGCATGTGTTCATGTGCACATGTGTGCATGTGTGCTAACATCACGTACAGATTGTAAAGTGTGTTTCCTGTCTTCCTTCCACAGGTGCTGAGTTAGGGGTGGCTGAATACAGCAGGGAACCTGATGTCACCACCACTGATAGAGGAGATGATGAGACATGTATTGTAGCACAGGAAGGTCTGACAGGGTCTGTCGTTGGTCCACCAATTGACAATACACAGTGGTCAACCCCATCTATGCACACACTCATACTGCCAATACATCCCTCGTCACCAATGGCCTTAGCTGAGGGACAGCATACAGTTGGCATTAAACAGGAGAGTGTGGTACCTATGGCATGTGCATCCCCTCACAGCAGCCATAGCTGGATTACCGGAATGGTACCACATAGGCGGATGTCCAGAGGTTCTCGGGAGAGCACCACTGGTCATATTGCCCCTGGCAGACATGCCCCCCAGAGGTATTACAACCTCCAGTATGTTCCAGGCTGTAATGCAGGCACAGGCACATATGGAACGGTACACCGGACAGGGACTAAGGGTGCAGAGGGCCCATTAGACTGCTATCAATGACAGCATCCGTGACATTGCCGGTGCCATCCAGAATTACACTGAGGTCATTGATAGCCTGTGGAGGGAGACATTAGATGTCCTCCATGATGTGTTAGCCATGAGCCAGGACCTTGCGGGATGGATGAGAAGCAGACACAGATGCATGCCAGCAACAGCATCAGCTGGCAGTCTTTGCGGATGGACCACGGATCACAGCCGCTCCTGTAGTGGCAGTACCAGCCCTAGCAATGCTGGGGCTGGCCTGTCCATTGACTGGCCTACTAGACCACATGCACATGGCACTGGCCAGTCCCAGCAGGGACATGGGTCCAGTCATCATACCTCTGTCTCTGATGACAGCACCCAGTCAGGGTTGGTACCCGATACTGCCCGTAGCACCCCTGCTAGGCACAGGTACTGTGTCCGTGGCCGGAGACAGTCATCTGTATGGCCTAGCAGGTATAGTCTGTGGCTGTCCCACAACCACCCATATATGGCAGCCACATGGTGGAGTTGTGTGCATGCAGACACACACACACATTTACCATACATCTAGGGCTTACACATACACACACACATTACATCAACATTGGCCCATGCAGTACTGTTGTCCCTCTCTCTCTCTCTCTCTCACACACACACACACACACACACACACACACACACACACACACACACACAGACATGCCGATTGGATGGGTCAATGTCCGGCTCTGGCAGACCTACAACACACCCTGTGCATATGATGACACCTGTGCCACCTCCTGTCATCTCTAACATTGATGCAGGAACAGGCTAACATGGTTCTGATGCAAAGGGTGACATTATAGCAGTGTAGCAATATTAGCAAGTTGACAACAGGAAAGTGTAATGATATCCTTGTAGGTATACCTGAGCAGGCATTATGCATCACAGCTGTGATAGTCATTGTAGCATTGTTTACACCAGTGTTAGTCCTGAGTATGTAATGTCCACCCATGTGCCACTTGGCTGAAGTGTACAGTGTTGCCAGCATGTGTTAGTGAGTGGACAGTACGTGTGTGATATGTGCATTACAAATTAGCGGGTGTACATCTGTGAACATGATGTGTGCACACTGTCTGCATGTACATGCATAGTTGACACATGGGATGTGTGACTTCCCCTGTTCTACACATTGTTAACATATCATGGTATCTTTCGATGGCCAGTATGCATTCTACTACAGATATGTACTAACATGGGTACAGATGTGTGTATGACATGGGTTGGCACTATGCTGTGGGTGATACTGTTGATATCTGTCAATGATCTGCAGTCTGGTAGTATACACCATCTCAATAGCATGAATATAACCAATCATTAGATGATGTCCTGACAAATGACTCACAATTGTAGGGAACTCAGTAACAGTTGGATCCTCCCAGTACTTTACAATTACAGTAACCTGTGGTATTGACCACCACATGTTCCTGGGACCACACCTGTGTGGCAAATAGTCCTCTTAGGTACATGCAAATACACTAGGGATATGTCCATCAACATCTGGAAATGCATGCATTGGCCTAAGCTGCATTCCCTGGATGGGATGCATATCCTACACAAGGGTATCATACAGACAGATACCTGTTGTCCATTACATGCTGTATAGCAGTAAACCGTCTATGGCATATTCATCCCCATTTACTGTACATACTATCCCGACAGTACCACATAGGTGGTAGCCCTCAACATGTATGTTGGGTACCAATGTGTACAGACAGACACGTGTTATGTCATCTGTCCCTTGGTATCCACATATCCATAGGTATTGTGGGGTCCCTCAGTGTTTCACATAACACATTAGGGGCCTGCATGCATATCCACAGGGCTGGTGTACACCTATAATAACTGTCCATTATTGCCAGTCGTTGTTGTGTATGAACATGTCTGACATATACTCCGGCAATTACCCTCACTCACAGTACTCTATAGTACGTGTCATGGGTGTGTGTGGCAGAGATGTCCTTGGCCACGGATCACTACATTGGCTGGGCTTGACACAGACATACATATGTGACCTATGATTTGTGAAGCAGCGGCACAATCTGTTGAAGGTTACAGATGTATTCATGTCGTATGCAGGCTTCACACCTAAGTACTGAGTGAGGTCAACTGTACACATATTTATTTGACACGCAGATATTCCATGTGTGCAATGCGCATACTGTTTAAAACATTTGTCATACCGTAGTAAAAGCAAAACCCACACTGCATTGACCACCTGTGGCACACACACTTGGCGCTTGCAGGACTCAAACCCCTACCGAACTATGTTATGATACTAGAGAGATACACATTAACATGGCACGCTAGATACATTACTGGGTGGTTTATGTTCTTTGTAGGATGCTGACATCATCGGACTTTCCAAAGAGGGAAGTACCTCTTTTAATGTGTTTTCCCAGTCTCCAAAAAGGCTACTCTTCTCAAAGGAAACCACATACACCCCCCACACACACTTGGCGTTTGCAAGACTCACACCCCTACATAACTATGTCATGATACTAGAGAAATACGCATTAACACAGCACGCTATATGCTTTACTAGGTGATTTCTCTTTTCCTGGTGTATTTGTAGGATGATGACATCATCAGACTGGACATGGTAATGTGTGTACACATTGTTTTGCAATCCCAGGAATGATCCATGTAGGTCGACAGGTATCAACAGCTTGAACAGGACCCTGTGAGTCGCACCTTGTGTGATCTATCTGTGGACACATTGACATCCCTTCATATGTCAGCACATATCTATGCACAGATTGTTGGTTTTGTGGATACATGTGTCTGTGATGTTGATGAAGAGCTATGCAAAGTCAATGTGGGACATATGTAGCTCTGTTCAGTGATGTATGTCCTGGGTGGCTGCCTTGCAGATGGTGTAGCATGCTTGGGAACCATGATCTGCACATGAACATACCACAGTTGGTAGGGTTGTGTCTTTGTCGGTTTCCAATAGCTCTGTTTATCACGTCTGCCATGATGCGCTCCATGGCTTTGCAGAACAGACTTTATAGGCTTACTGGACCATACTTCCCATGGTGTGTTGTGCACCCACACATGTGGGGAGTGCCTTATGTTGCTGTAACCTATTCAACGGTTCCAGGTCCTGTGGAGTGGGTGAGGCTCAACAGACTGTTCAGGTGCAGGGTCTGTTTGTTCTGTAGTGCATGCATGACATATATTGGGAAACAATGTAATTCAATTGCTGTCATGCTTTTGGCTTTGGGCGAAGCTGTTCAGCCGTTCTACACATGATATCTCCTGGTATGATATCAGGGACTATCGTCTGTGGGAGGTGGGTATGTATACACGGGCCTGTCTGATAGGATGTTGGCAATGTCAGTAAGGTACAGTTGTCCCTGACTCAGCACATATATGCATGTACATTACTATTTATTACATAGCTGAAGGACATGTCATGAATCTCAGTCTGGACTCCTTCTCAGACACTCTTTACAAAACACCAACAAACCTGAGCACTAATCCCGGTTATACTCTTTTACACACTTAACACCCTACTGATCCTTTGTGCTCAGGCTACAGAGTATGTTATCATAATACACTGGCATGTCCAGGGGTTGGTTTAATGTGTAATCTCCAGTCCAGCTAGTGAATTTTGTGGTTATGACACAATGTCACATCTGCCTCATGTACACAGATCATCCTCTCCTCCTCACATCACACTCACATATATGTGGGAGATGTAACAATATTGACATACAGGACGCTGAGGTCTCTCGACCCATGACTGGCATAGTCTATCAGGTTGTGAGGGTGACCACACACACCACATATCAGTCTCACATACACCGATAGTGACAGCACACAAACCACATTATCACACATACACATATTCGGAGGCTCTACATACACTCTGGCTAAGCAGCAGAGACCTCCACAGCAGGCACACATACAACTGCTACCCCACTACAATGACCACGTCACACAGTTCACAATGTCAGTGTGCCACACAGTCACTGCCCTTTGGGCTAAACAACACACCTGATACATTTGTTATAGGTGACACAATGTCAAACACACTGTCGTCCCACACACCAGGCCAAACAAGGGAATAGTTACTTTGAGCTGTCTCTCAGGTGCCAGGATCCGCCACATGACACATGCACTCAGGTCACTCCAAAGCAAGTCCAGGACTGGCTCCATCATTGTCCAAGCTGGTGTGTACAACCTCAGACGTTCCTCCCTGGACCACATGACATGAAACATAGAGGAACTCTGTGATCATGTAGCCCAGCCCAGTATTACCCTGACCTTGTCTAGCATCTTACACTCACCAAGTATGATGTCACAGTATACCAACACACTGATCACGTTTAACAGTTGGCTAACATATTGGTGTTATTCAAAGGGGATACAGTGTCTGTCACCCTGGGGTGACATGCTCGACATGCCACATAGCTTCCCTATGGACAGCTTGCACCTGTCACCCTTGGACCTTTGTATACTGGCTAGCATACTTGCTGCCACCATAGTGCCTTATTTAAGCGGGGCTCAAAGGACAGAGCCACCTCTATAGACATTACAGAGTACATGACACTGAGGGTAATGCTGCTCAACACCAGATGTATTACCCTCAAATTGTGCCCACTCAGGGATCTCCTCAGTTTGGAGGATAGCAATATCTGTGCACTAACAGTCACATGGTTCAGGCTCCCACATGCACGCCAGCACTAACAGGTTGTATTTCGTACCATGCTTTCTGACCACATAACTCGGAATGGCCAACGCAGTAAGGGGGTGTATCCATATACATCACAGATACACATACCTCCGGGTTGGTAGCACTGCACAAAGCATCACAGACCATACATATGCACCTAACATTGTGCAGATCGGCCCTTTGGTTTGTTGCCTGCTACAGACCACACTCCCCACCTCAGCAACCCCACTCAGCTTTCCTGGGAACATTGGACAATATGAATGTCTCCCCAAACACCATTATGTTGGGTGATGTCAAATACCCACACATTGACTGTGGATAGTACTCAGGCCACAACACCCTCGACCAACAGTTGCTACTATTTCTACACTCATATGCTATGGCACAACCGGTCACCACACCCACACGAGGGGACAACATATTGGACATGATCATCACCGACATGGGGACTCTATGTGCCACACCTGTGATATACCCCTCATTGCTAAGGGCAGAACATACATTATCTCACTGGACATCCATATCCCATCCCCACACCCTTCCTGGGTAATGTTGGTGAACTTCCCATAGGAAAATGTCACACTTGTCCAAACCACAGTGGTATCCTTCAGAGACCCTGGGTCAGGGGTAAGTATAGCTCAGACTGCTGTATCCTTTACATACACATTCTATGGACACCTAGTGGACCACATGGATCATTACATCCAAAATAACAACTGGACTCATTCCTGCAATGGCAGTGGACTTGTGTGGTAGACCCCAGCTATTCATATGCTTTACAACAAATGGAGGAAGCTACTACATGATAGAGCACAATCTCAGACAGAGAAGGCATCTGTGATCTGTACTAGCAGACAGCTACAATCACTTGGGTAATTATGTCGGGCACGCTTCTAACGGACAATTGCACCAGACACGTCGGACACTCACAAGGCCTTCTTCAGTCGATTCAGGTACCTGGCTGGACACTCACTGATATGCTGTGTGTTACTGCATACTGACTACACATACCCTGAACCCACTGACATTGCCATCATCCTGGCAAACAGGTTCAATGCAGATGTGTCCCCTACATCCCTCCTAAGGTGGTACTGTCCATACCAACAGAGTGTAACCTCCCAGACATCACAAGTAAACAGGTGAGTGCTGCCCTCCCCACAGCAGACATCACAGCATCAATGGGACCAGACGCTGTCCCAGCCTGTGTCATACACAGCCTTCATGACAGACATAACACTCACATTACATCACTGATCGACATAAGAGTTACTGCAGCATATGTACCCATGGAATGGCGTACAGTGACAGTGGTCCCGCTCCACTGATTACTGCCACAACAGACCACAGGCAATATCAGCCTAAAAGGCTAATTAGCCTGTTCTGCAAAGCTATGGGTTGTTGGGTTGTATTGTAATGGGACTCATGCACATAGACATGGGAAACCTACAGACACTGGGTCCTACACATTACAGCATTGGGCAGATCTTGCCTATTGGACCTGTTCATATTCTTTCAACAGTTACCAGGTCCATCAGTATTGGGATGGTTATCCACACAGCCTGCCTGGACCTTGCACAACCCTTCAACACAATAACACAATACCCCACTCGGCCATTATGCATAGGCTCCCCAGCATTAATATCGACACATATCTGACATGATGGATTGCTACCTGGATCAGGGATAGCACCCACATGCTCAGTGTTGCAGGTGCCATGTCTGACTATACACCCATGACACATGGCATCCCACAAGGCTCAGTCCTGGGACCTCTCTTGTTCAGTATATATTTGTGTGATGTACAGGCTATCACAGGAGGGCTATGGCTGCCTATATTTGTAGATGACTGCAAACTGGGTGCCATAATCAGCTCTCCTGCTGGCACATGAATACTCATACAGGGTCTCACAGAGATAGGTTGAATGGTGCCTGAGCCATGGCCCACGGCTACATGCCATTAGTTGCATAGTCATCTCCTTTGAGGATGACAAAATGCCCACACATTACCACATAGGTTGTGATCCATTACATACAGTAGTGGTTGTTATGGTTTTGGGGACACAACCTGTATGTACTCTTGCCTTTGACAATCCTATTGGCATAGTGGTTAGACAGTACATCTACATAGCCCACCATATCCCACATGGTTTCACATGTTGATCATGTGTGGTCATTGTGCCCCTATACTCTTCACGACCATGCTTGGTTACTATGCCACATTTGGGATGTACCTTACCTGACACCTGCAGCAACTGTAATGGCCACAAATGTTACTCATCGAGCAGATGTAGGGACTCACACAGATGCCCTGCACAGTTCCGATACAGTAACTCCAGCTATACTCAGTCACTTACCACCTACATGGATGTGTTGTGTGCCTGTAGTTGCAGGCAATATCTGACGCAGACTTACTGGACATGCTCCACCTCAGGATATCCGAATCCCTTGGAGCTACACACTCCAGGGACATATACCTTAGCACTGATGTTAAAAGGACATGCTGGGGGGGACAGATTATTATCAGAAAGCCTTCACTCACTCTAAAGTGTAGTCCCGGTTTTGCATAGGCAGAGCCACCCACTGACCACCTACAGGTGAAATCTTGACATGTGGATGGGTGATCACATGTTTACCCATGCGATATCTTCTGGGTCCCTGCTAGACAGAGGCACAATACACTCAACATGAATGGGCTATCTTGTGTGACCTACTATTCAGAGGTACAGTGTTCTGATTAGACTGAGATGCAGAAGACAAGCACACTCTTGCTATGCTTGTACATGCCCTAGGGAAGATAGCCTAGTATCAACCTCTGAACCTATGATAATCGTCATGATGCACAATGTTTATTGCTGATACTGTTTGCAGGTTTTTATCATCTTTGCTTTCACACTTTCTATGAACCGCGAAGGTATCTGTAGAACATATTTGCTTATGGCAGGGTTCCACTATATTATTTATGTGTCTGTTATCATTCAGTGTGTGCACAGGGCAGATTGCTGGGTAGTGAGAGGTTCGTGGGTTAACACATGCAACTGCCTGCTATATGTGGCCCACTACTGTACTCCAACATGGCCTAAGTCTGTGACCATGCCCAGTTCAGACTGTCACTGTTCTGTTGCCTGACATTTGTCTCATGTATTCAAGTGTGTGAGCATGCCCAGTGTGACCTTTCAGTATGTTGCTGTCTGAGGTCCACTACATTTGTTGATGTATGTATACATGTCCAGTATTAACATTTGCACTGTGTGTATTGAAAGTCAGGTTCTATTCCTATCACAGGACTCACCTTTGTGTCATAACTCGACAGGGATTATGCTGTGCCTGCAGGGTTCCCATGAAATACTTTGCATAGACTTATTGACATTTCTTCATACAGGCTAACCACTGCAATACTGTCATGGTTCACTGGTTCAGTGCTATGACTATAGTGCACAGTATCCTGGGTTCAAGGCCCATCGCCACTTATATTCTCATACTGAGCAGACCAGACTGCTTAGGGGCCAGTAGAGCAAATATGAGTATGTTGGCTTTTGTTCAGCTATGCCCTACCTAGACCCAGCTTGTCCAACATTGCTCAATATTACCCTCATTGCTGGACATTGGCCAATATTACTCTACATTTACCACATTTGTAGTAGTTGGTGTGTGGGATTTTGTTTACATATACTTCATGATGGTAAATGCTGTTTAACACTGCTTTATATTGCTTAACACACGGCAATCATGCCTCAAGTGTTGATGCAGGGCTGCCTATGTCGGATGCACATACTACACTCCCTATACATGTTTGAAAGCAGGTAGTGTCAACGTAGGCATCCCTTTTACTATATGTGCGGGTCAGAGACAGGTATCATTTCCAGAGTTCCTACTGAGCCAGTGCATGTGCTATGCATTGCCTCTTTGCCAAGGCCAAAGCATACTGGGCACGCCTCCATCTGCCTACTGGGGCAGGCTCAGGTTGTTCTTCCACCGAGTCATGCTCTGCCTGTGATGGCCTTGGCAATGGTGGGGGGCTGTTTGGCCCAGGCCTATGCTGGTCCTGCTGCAGCTGTTTTCGCAGGATCATATTATGTAGCATAGCACATACCATGGCAATCTGGGTACATGTAGTTTGTGAGTACTGCAAGGCTCCACCAGATGTGTCCAGGCACTGGAACTGTGACTTGAGCAGCCCAAACACACGCTTGATTACATTTTGTGTTTGTGCGTGTCCCTCATTATGGCGTTTCTGTTCAGGTGTGTGTGCATTTCTGATGGGTGTCATCAGCCACGGCTCCAGTGCATAGCTATCATCCCCCACTAGGTGTCCATGTGGGATGTCCCCATTGGCAAATGTCTGGTACAGCTGCGTCAGATGCCAGATATGGGAATCATGGTAGCTTCCATGGCAGCCAGCACACACATTCAGTATTATGCCCTGGGCATCACACATGACCTGGCAGTTGATGGAGGGGAAGCTCTTGCGGTTGAAGTAGACCCTACCCTGCTCACCAGCTGGTGCTTTGATGTGTATGTGCGTGCAGTCTATTGCACCCACTACCTCAGGGTATTCTGCTATTTGCTGGAAGAGATGCATATTGCTGGCCAATTCCTCATGGGAATTGGGGAAATATACATGATCACCAACATGTGCTGACATGGCATCCAGGAACTGATGCAGTACCCTGGATGCTGATGCCAGTGATATCCCCATCATATCACCAGTTGGTCTCTGGAAGGTACCTGTTGCTAATATTCTTAGGCCAACACATACCTTAGTTTCCACTGGGATGGGTTGCCCTCTGTTGGTTCTGTGTGTGAGGTGTGGCCTGCACAGCTCAACAATTTGCTGCAAGAGGTCTTTGTCCACTCTATAGTGCTCCACTATCTCCAGCTCATGTAGCCCCTGGTAGGTAACCCTGGGCCTGTACACTCTTCTCCGTCTCCTCACTCTGGGTTGTCCAGCAGCATTTGCATTATCACCACCCTCAGCATGTTGCATATGTCACCTTATAACAGCAATGGCAGCCCCTAACATTTTTTGTCTCACTGAAGCTTTTTCAGTTTTCACTTCTATTAGGTTACCGCAGTGTTGCAGTGTCTCTTAAGAGAAACATAATGGACTGTTGTTTGCAGAGTTTTAAGTGCTGGGCTGGGCTTGTGTTCTGCCTGGGTAATTGCCTGTTCTGATTGTTTTCAACTGCTAGCTCTGCTAGTACTCCCTGGTAACTTCCCACTATTTGGTGTGCTTCCTTTTTCCTCAGGGGGGGTGCGCCGCGCACACAAGCGCAAACACGAGCACAGCAGCCAACACGCATTCACACATGCTTACACGGACTAAACCTTGCTTATTCTTGTTAAAACGCGCACACACTGGTGCAAACGCTCTTACAACTGTTTACACAGCCTTACATATGCTTACTCAAGCCTACACGCATGCACACACGCTAACACGCGCACACACTGTCTTACTTGGGTTTACTGGCACGCACACGTGCGCATGCACGCTCAGCAAGAAACTTTGGTATTATCCACGGCATACACCTTCAATTTCTTGACTTTACCTGGCCTACCTGTTGACACACCTCTTTCACTATTATGTGAATGTAAGCTGACACATGACACTCTGCTCCAATGAGCTTCACTCCTTTCATACATACCCCCCTCGTGGTCTCACCTATCTTCTACTCTGTTACACCCCTTATCCTACTCCTACACTCCACTGACTGTGCTCATTTGCTATGTAAACTTGCAATTCACTATCCTAACTCTCATTTGCATAGGATTGCTTACTAATGCTTAGTTACATCTCTTAGACTGAGCTTCCCCCCTTAGCAACCTCTACTCGGTGGCCATGTTGTCTTCAGCTTGCCATTCCCTTGCATTGTAACTTCTTTTTAGCTATAAAATCCACATTTGTGAATCTTAATTATTAATTTTCTGCTTTTAGGGCACAGCACATTTGCGTGGTGTTGCGCTATGGTTAAACCCGGAAGATCGGAATAAAAAAAAAAGTTATTTTATTTTTAATTTGCATCCCTTCCCATTGCCAATGGCCACATTTTTGGACATTGGCATGCTTCCTCCTGTACATTCATGCATTATTTCCAGCTGACATGGCTCCGTTTTGCTATTTGCAGAACCATACTCAGTTATCAACTGAGTACGTTTCTGCAAGTAACACTACTCCTACTCGGACAGGTTCGGGTTTCCTGGATCACAAATTTACCTCGTTTGCATAGCTTTCACCTGCAATTGAGGTCATTTGGATATCCCAGCCCTGTCTGTGTAGGACTAGTTTAGAGATCTTAGTTGCACGCCCCTACCGGCTGTTCCTGGATCGCTCGGCGGACATGTTGGCTGCATGGAGTCTTACTCTACTCTAAGACTCCGTGCAAGCCTTTGTGAATCCAGCCCACTATGTAGGCCCTGCAGTATGCAGAGGGTAGATACATATAGTAAAATCAATGGAAAGAAGGAGACAATATGTAAGTGCTGCAGTACACAGAGAGTAAATATACATAGTAAAATGGAATGCAGAGGGGCAACAATATGTAGGTGCTGCAGTCCACAGAGAGTAATTATGTGCAGTAAAAAGCAATGCAGAAGGGCAGACAATATGCAAGTGCTGCAGTACACAGAGAGTAAATATACATAGTAAAAAGAATGTAGAGTGGCAGGCAATATGTAGGCAATGCAGTATACAGAGAATAAATATGCGTAGTAAAAAGCAATGCAGAGTGGCAACAATATGTAGGTGCTGCAGTCTACAGAGAGAAATTATGTGTAGTAAAAAGTAATGCAGAAGGACAGACAATATGCAGGTGCTGTAGTACACAGAGAGAAAATATGCTAGGAAAAAGTAATGCAGAGCAGCAGACAATATGTAGGTGCTGCGGTATACAGAGAGCAAATATACATAATAAAAATAATATGTAGGTGGTGCAGTACTCAGGAAGTAAATATACATAGCAAAAGTGCAGAGGAGAAACAATATGTACATGCTGCAGTATATAGAGAGTAAATATACATAGTAAAAAGTAATGTAGAGGAGCAGACAATATATATAGGCATTGCAGTACACATGGAGTAAAAGCAATGCAGAGGAGCAGACAATATGAAGGCACTGCAGTACACTGAAAGTATATATGTAGATGCTGTAGTACAAAGAGATAAAGATATGCAGTAAAAAGCAACGCAGAGTAACAGACAATATGTAGGTGCTGCCATACACAGAGAGTAAATATACATAGTAAAATGCAATGCAGAGGGGCAGACAATATGTAGGCAGTGCAATATACAGAGAGGAAATATACATAGTAAAACGCAATGCAGATGAGCAATAATATAGAGGTGTTGCAGTATACAGAGAGTAAATATACAATGTAAAAAGCAATGCAGGGAAGCAGACAATATGTAGGCACTGCAGTACACAGAGAATAAATATAAATAGTAAAATGCAATGCAGAGGAGCAGACAATATGTAGGTGCTGCAGTATACAGAGAGTAAATATACATAGTAAAAAGCAATGCAGAGGGGCAACAATATATAGATACTGCAGTACACAGTCTCCAGGATTCATGAAGCTCAGTGCAAGGCCGGCGTTAGGCTTGCACCGACCATGTGGTGTGAAGATGGCGCAGTAGCGCCAAATGCATATTAATGAAGGTGAGCTGCCGCCACAGCCACGTGTATAGAAAACGAGCACGAGTGCATAGGGCATGTTGAAGTGCCGCACGGAGCCGTGGAAATGTCAGCTGTTGACGTACGACCTAAAATGCTTGCATATAACAATTTGCATGCAATAGTAATCACATCTGTCAGTGTCCGTGGATACTGAAACATGCAAAGCATGCAAGACAGTTCCTGCGAACACAAAATGAAAAAGCAAACACAAATGCATGGTAGGGAATAACGGGTCCCCATCCCTCGAACAAATGGCATTGAAAACCGTGTGCCCATAGCCCAACGCAGTGTAGATAGTTATACCAAGTGGAAGTGAAACACATCATGTTAGCACGCCGCCATTAGTTACGTCCAGTCCAATAGTCAGGTCACCAGCTGTCCCACATTGTGAGGGAGAGTACACAGCTGGGCAGATGTGTCCATAACAAAACCACAATAAATGTAAATATCTAGCGACCATATGAGAGAATTATATCCCACAATGCATGTAATAGTCACATACAATAGGTATGTCCGTATTTAACATACCATATGTGACAGGAAATAAAATTAGCATGAAAACAAAACAGAAGGAGCATATAAACTGCTACAACAATAAGGCAACATGTAGGCTTAAAGGAACGGTATTATCCATACCGTTGACTGTGGGTATGTGTTGTCCAGTACAATCAGATATGTGTCTGGAATATATCCCATCCTGGACATAGGAAAAGGTGGCATCCTACCAATGATCAGAGCAGTCAGCCAAAATCCGCACATATGCAGTCCAAGCCGTACTTGTCAGGATGTGTCACAGTTGAACAGGTATTACCCGGGTGTACCAACCATGTCATGAAAGTTAAGTATGGGCGTGTACCTATGTGCGTGATGTATAGCATGTGGAAGGGGAAACATGCCAGAGTAGTCCACACAACCATACTGGTACCTGACATATGTAGTGTATGCAATGTGTTACCTTGACCGTGTCATGGGCCATCAACCAAAGCAGTGATGGATGGAGTGTCAGGAATATGTGTGTGGGGGGGTGGGTAATGGTATAATCCTCAAAGGCGAGACTGTGTCATATGAAGAATAGGTGAACTGGAGGTGTATGAGGGAGCAGTGGGTGAATCAGAAAGAAACACAAAGAACATGTATACACATCTGCAGTACAACCTGACAGGCCATACTGTAGAACACAATCCCTCAAACATATGAATATTAAAATGTGCGATACAAATGTACAGAAATGTCACCAGCACATACCCACAGATTGGTCCTGATGGAACTATCCAATTCAAATGCAACACACCTGGATGCATAATGGAATACCCATCATCCCCTCCACAGCACACAACTCGCCCCCATACCTGAACGTCCACCAAATCCAGCCATAATTGGCCTACTAGCTTGGCGCAGCCACATCTACACATAGTAAAAACTACTCATATGTAGTAGGCAGTGTCACCCTAGGCAGTTTCAGGATTGCAAACTATGTATCCCTTGCATGTAAAACCCCCAGCACATTTTCATAAAGCCAAAAGAATGGTCGGTATTGGTCTTGTTAAATTTTTGGATATCCCTCATGGGATAAGTAACTTGTGTAAACATCAGAATGGGTATCAAGACACGATGTCCAGTCCTGTAGACATCTGGACACAAGTTGGAATGTGCAGTAGTGGTGCACAAGACTGTCCAGCCCTAGATGGTCATGCAGAACCTACTATCCAGGATCAAACACCTGCCCGTGATGCAAGTGTCCCGACATGAATAATAGAGAATATATTGTACACATTTGCATAGTGGCACTTGGAAATAGGGTAATGAAGGCACTGATGTAAACAGAATACCCCCTGATCCAATGTGTGAGGGACAGTCACTGTGTGGGTAGGTATGTCCTGACCAACAATGATACAATGCCAAATGTCCTGTGATTGTAGGAAATAACTATGTACCATACTGCATGTAACAGTTGCCTAAAGCAGTCATGTCAGGATAGAAAATACGTAATTCATACAAGAAACAGACTAACAACTAAAGTGCTAAAGGTATAGGCTCTCAGCTAAGAAAATAATGAATGTTCTAAACCTGCACTGACTGTGGGTATGTGTTGGCCAAAACAATCTGGTGTCCCCAGAATATATCCCAACCTGTACATATGACAATGTGTCAACCCTACCAATGGTCAGAGCATTCGCACAATAACTGGCCAGCCTCTTAATCACTCACAAAGCCAGTGACCTTTGGAGGAAAGATGTTGAATGAGAATGACTAATTACAACAATTAAGAGTAATAGATGCATTTAACTGCAAAAAATTAGTAGTAATACGAATCTGTCAACACGTTCCAAGTTAATAGTACCAATATGGTAGAAGTGTCTGTGATTGTCCCTGATTTGTCATAGCCTTGTCCCTGTCACTGTAGAAACTAGTCCCCGAGTATCACAGAGGTCCGTACACATATGTACACCAACCATCTGTCACATTTGTTGACAGGACTATTGCATACATGTAGTGAATTTATAACTGATGTCCAGAATAATATTCATTGTATATATAAATGAATGAAATAGTCACATGTGAAGGGAAACACGTGGAAAGACCCCCCACCCTGTATTATGTAGTGGAACCACTCCTCGCCCTATATTATGTAGTGCCGACCTAATAATGTGGTCAGAGGTGCCCAAACACCTGCGTCTATAAACATAGGTAGAATGTGAAAATCTGGACTAACTCTGTCCATGTGCTACATCTGATATTTAGTCACCAGTCGGACAAGCCAAAACTCGGACCAGCACATGAACACCCTGACATTCAAACACATGTATGTGCGAGGACTATAAGTGTAGGAGTTCTGAATATCCTTGGAGTGAGTAGACATGCAGCACGGGTCCAGAGCAGTAGGAAATAGGGAATGTCGGAAGTGTAGTACTGCAGTTTTCCCAGCAGGAGAATGGATGTCTGCTGTGTAAGTGAAGCGGTGAGGTGTATGTCAGAGTAGTTATGGACCATGGGTATACATATAAATGAAGCAGAACAACAATAGTGTAGTGGTTAGAGCATCCACCTAACGTAAAGGCATTCCCGGTTCAAGTAAGACTATAGCACATATTAATTTATTGTGCAATGAATGCCTCTGTGCTGTAAAGCCAACATTTATACATGTAAAGGTGACTGCGTGTCTCGCATGGGGACGTTAACTGGATTCCATCATTCAAAGTGGTACTTTCATAAGGAATAAGGCACATGTAATCACAAAGAAGTGGCAGTAAACATATGTAACTTAGAATAAGTAGATGCAAGTGCACTTGTGTGGGTGTATGCAGCTTATAGCATAGCAAATGTATGTTGTCTTGTACAGCTGTAACTTTTATATAGATAGATAGATAGATAGATAGATAGATAGATAGATAGATAGATAGATGTGTGTATAGATAAATATCCACAGACATAACAGAAGTATGCAATTATATATCTATATATATATATATATCTATATATCTACATATAGAATGAACACCGAAAGACGAAAGCAAACATAAGGGATGTGAAGGGAATCTAGAACAAGTAAGGTATTATAATGTGCTCGCAGCGTATATCAGATAAAGCTGCACAAGAGTAAGTAGAGCACTGCTATTCATACTAGAGGCAGGGTTATACCAGTGGCCATAACATCGTTGAAGTGCTATGTCAACATTATACACAGGCGGAATGTAGTACATGTTGCGACCACCTACACTTGTAACCCACAAATCGTTCGTAATCCATAACACCAGGAAAGGCACGTATGTGCAAATATGAATGGATGGGGACCCTGTGAATACACGAGGCGGTACAAAGTTTGTGTAGGGCTGCAATGCTCTGGAGAGGGCAATGTGTAAAGGTGTGTCATGGCTGCCATAATAGGTGGATAATGGCTGTTATGCGTGGAAACTCAACACAGTTGTGCTGGAGAAACTATGGATATGCGATTATGGACACAGGAGTGCTAGGGTATGTTGCGCCGGTTGCAATGGAGCGGCCAGTGGAGGTCAGCCAGTACATAGGCTCGATTCAAAGATAGAGCGTTGTCTGGGTGGAGACATGCGTGAATGGGCGTATCGTTGTCGGATGTTGTGCACCAAGGCTGGCAGCCCGGCACGTAAAACCTATCTGCCAACTATGAGCGGAATGGAGTTCTGCTATGACAACCCCAAACTGAGAAAAACAGAAAGACACAACTCCATGCAGACATCAATATGTTGATGTACAATCTCAGTAACACAAACACTCATTCTATTAATATTAATAATATGAATGTGCACAGAAACAAACACAGTAGCAGGAATAATAGGCTGCGCATATGAGTAATAGGTCAAATGACACTGTAGCACATTACACTTATCAGCAGCACCCCAGACATGAAAAACGTGCAACATCTGTCCACTGTATAACGTGCAGTATACTGATCACAAGTTCACCGGAGTGAAGTGTCGGTGTCATAATGACTAAGGCAATAGTATGCTGCTGTTGAAGCAGAGATAAAACCCAATACGCATGTGTAAGTGTCTATGTCCGGGAAATAAATGTATAGGTTAACGGACACACAGATGTATATATAGATAAAAACGTATATATATATATATATATATATATATATATATATATATATATATATATATATATATATACACACACACACAAAGATATAATACATATATCTATAGATAGATATATATACACATACAACAGATATTGATATATACACATACACACAAAACAAATATATATGTCATTGCAGATATACACATGTACATAACTAGGTTACTTTACAGCAATTAGGGGTAACATATTTACAGCCCGGACATATGTGATTGGGAGGTCCAATAAATAAACGTTGTACCCCCCACACCACCCAGCTAGGCCGGTCAGACATACAGACAGGCAATAATGATAAATACACTGCTGCTGTCCAAAAGAAAAGTACCAGTGGGAGAGATTTGCAAGGTCTACACTTTAAACATGGATAACAGTGTCCCTTGCGGGACCCCAAAAATTCACTGTATGTGTGAACTCCTTGTCATCGATGCGAGCAGGATGTAGGTGTACATGGCACAGTAGGTTGTGCAAGTGTGATAATACATGGGTAGACAAAACATACGACATGTGTCCAGAGACGGGGACAGTGGGCAATGTGTAGGGGTGTGCTCATACCCCAGCTGCGCTCACAGTAAGTATTTGTCATGAGTGCTGTAGAGGGGTGCCAGGTAGGTGAACCATGGGTATGCAATAATGGGCTTAAGTGTGCAGGTGCTGGTTGGCAGAGATGTAGTAGGCCCGCCCAGTGGGAGTCATTAATATTCCTATGTGGGCATAGCAGATGCCTATACCTCCCAAACCTGAAGAGCACATCTACCGGATAGTCTGTAAACCATCGGGGGAATACATAGGGACCAAATCAGTGCCGTGTACCCAATTAGCATAGACGTCCATAGTTATGAACCAGAATGTAACAAAGTCCAACTAAACACTTCCAGAACTAGTGATATTAGGTGGACAGGTGGTGGAATACAGGTAATGACATATGATAACATGTATGAGTCATAAACAGCATATACCTCGACAAACATGAATGAATACATATGCTCTGTGACTATCAATGTGTCTGGTTAATAGAACTAATCATCTAAATGTGTCCCACAGGGTGTTATGCAGTGTTCCTGATACAGAGTTCATTCTCCCCCATTGGTATGTGAGGTCTGCTAGTGACGGAAAGTACATAATTTGCTGACCACCTTAGGTAGATGACAGCATAATAGATGAGGTTTACCACCCATATGCCTTTGAGGACACACCCATCTGGGCAGTTGTGTCCTGCAAAATGAATGTTATGGCACATGGCCTGTGAGTTCGGGAAAGGAGGACATGAATTGTATGTAGTGGTGTCAGAAATTAATTTGTTGTATCAGAAACAGCTACAGTT